>NW_026578435.1:0-32133 GCF_029603195.1 Condylostylus longicornis
AGAGATAGAGCGATTTTACGCATTTTTTGTGATCACTGGGAGACAACAGATTCTGCCAATATATGATAATAGCTGTAGCAAAAACATTTTTAGAGATATTTAAGAAAATCTTTTGCAAAACTTTAAACGCGTTTTCTGGCTAAACCAGAAGAGATACAGCGATTTTACGTGTTTTTTTGTGATCACTGGCAGTCCACAGATTCTGCCAATATATGATAATAGGCCTGTAGCAAAAATATTTTTGGAGATATTTAAGAAAATCTTTTGCAAAATTTTAAACGCGTTTTCTGGCTAAACTAGAAGGGATAGGGCGATTTTATGAGTTTTTTGTGATCACTGGGAGTCCACAGATTCTGCTAATATATGATAATAGGCTGTAGCAAAAATATTTTTGGAGATATTTAAAAAAATCTTTTGCGAAACTTTAAATGCGTTTTCTGGCTAAACTAGAAGAGATAGAGCGATTTTACGTGTTTTTTGTGATCACTGGCAGTCCACAGATTCTGCCAATATATGATAATAGGCTGTAGCAAAAATATTTTTGGAGATATTTAAGAAAATCTTTTGCAAAATTTTAAACGCGTTTTCTGGCTAAACTAGAAGGGATAGGGCGATTTTATGAGTTTTTTGTGATCACTGGGAGTCCACAGATTCTGCTAATATATGATAATAGGCTGTAGCAAAAATATTTTTGGAGATATTTAAAAAAATCTTTTGCGAAACTTTAAATGCGTTTTTCTGGCTAAACTAGAAGAGATAGAGCGATTTTACGTGTTTTTTGTGATCACTGGCAGTCCACAGATTCTGCCAATATATGATAATAGGCTGTAGCAAAAACATTTTTAGAGATATTTAAGAAAATCTTTTGCAAAACTTTAAACGCGTTTTGTGGCTAAACGAGAAGAGATAGAGCGATTTTACGTGTTTTTTGTGATCACTGGGAGTCCACAGATTCTGCCAATATATGATAATAGGCTGTAGCAAAAATATTTTTGGAGACATTTAAAAAAATCTTTTGCAAAACTTTTAACGCGTTTTCTGGCTAAACTAGAAGAGATAGAGCGATTTTACGTGTTTTTTGTGATCACTGGGAGTCCACAGATTCTGCCAATATAAGATAATAGGCTGTAGCAAAAATATTTTTGGAGACATTTAAAAAAATCTTTTGCAAAGCTTTAAACGCGTTTTCTGGCTAAACTAGAAGAGATAGAGCGATTTTACGTGTTTTTTTGTGATCACTGGCAGTCCACAGATTCTGCCAATATATGATAATAGGCTGTAGCAAAAATATTTTTGGAGATATTTAAAAAAATCTTTTGCGAAACTTTAAATGCGTTTTCTGGCTAAACTAGAAGAGATAGAGCGATTTTACGTGTTTTTTGTGATCACTGGGAGTCCACAGATTCTGCCAATATATGGTAATAGGCTGTAGCAAAAATATTTTTGGAGATATTTAAAAAAATCTTTTGCGAAACTTTAAATGCGTTTTCTGGCTAAACTAGAAGAGATAGAGCGATTTTACGTGTTTTTTTGTGATCACTGGGAGTCCACAGATTCTGCCAATATATGATAATAGGCTGTAGCAAAAATATTTTTGGAGATATTTAAAAAAAATCTTTTGCGAAACTTTAAATGCGTTTTCTGGCTAAACTAGAAGAGATAGAGCGATTTTACGTGTTTTTTGTGATCACTGGGAGTCCACAGATTCTGCCAATATATGATAATAGGCTGTAGCAAAAATATTTTTGGAGATATTTAAAAAAATCTTTTGCGAAACTTTAAACGCGTTTTCTGGCTAAACCAGAAGAGATACAGCGATTTTATGTGTTTTTTGTGATCACTGGCAGTCCACAGATTCTGCCAATATATGATAATAGGCTGTAGCAAAAATATTTTTGGAGATATTTAAAAAAATCTTTTGCGAAACTTTAAATGCGTTTTCTGGCTAAACTAGAAGAGATAGAGCGATTTTACGTGTTTTTTGTGATCACTGGGAGTCCACAGATTCTGCCAATATATGATAATAGGCTGTAGCAAAAATATTTTTGGAGATATTTAAAAAAATCTTTTGCGAAACTTTAAATGCGTTTTCTGGCTAAACTAGAAGAGATAGAGCGATTTTACGTGTTTTTTGTGATCACTGGGAGTCCACAGATTCTGCCAATATATGATAATAGGCTGTAGCAAAAATATTTTTGGAGATATTTAAAAAAATCTTTTGCGAAACTTTAAACGCGTTTTCTGGCTAAACCAGAAGAGATACAGCGATTTTATGTGTTTTTTGTGATCACTGGCAGTCCACAGATTCTGCCAATATATGATAATAGGCTGTAGCAAAAATATTTTTGGAGATATTTAAAAAAATCTTTTGCGAAACTTTAAATGCGTTTTCTGGCTAAACTAGAAGAGATAGAGCGATTTTACGTGTTTTTTGTGATCACTGGGAGTCCACAGATTCTGCCAATATATGATAATAGGCTGTAGCAAAAATATTTTTGGAGATATTTAAAAAAATCTTTTGCGAAACTTTAAACGCGTTTTCTGGCTAAACCAGAAGAGATACAGCGATTTTACGTGTTTTTTGTGATCACTGGCAGTCCACAGATTCTGCCAATATATGATAATAGGCTGTAGCAAAAATATTTTTGGAGATATTTAAAAAAATCTTTTGCGAAACTTTAAATGCGTTTTCTGGCTAAACTAGAAGAGATAGAGCGATTTTACGTGTTTTTTGTGATCACTGGGAGTCCACAGATTCTGCCAATATATGATAATAGGCTGTAGCAAAAATATTTTTGGAGATATTTAAAAAAATCTTTTGCGAAACTTTAAACGCGTTTTCTGGCTAAACCAGAAGAGATACAGCGATTTTATGTGTTTTTTGTGATCACTGGGAGTCCACAGATTCTGCCAATATATGATAATAGGCTGTAGCAAAAATATTTTTGGAGATATTTAAAAAAATCTTTTGCGAAACTTTAAATGCTGTAGCAAAAATATTTTTGGAGATATTTAAAAAAATCTTTTGCGAAACTTTAAATGCGTTTTCTGGCTAAACTAGAAGAGATAGAGCGATTTTACGTGTTTTTTGTGATCACTGGGAGTCCACAGATTCTGCCAATATATGATAATAGGCTGTAGCAAAAATATTTTTGGAGATATTTAAAAAAATCTTTTGCGAAACTTTAAATGCTGTAGCAAAAATATTTTTGGAGATATTTAAAAAAATCTTTTGCGAAACTTTAAATGCGTTTTCTGGCTAAACTAGAAGAGATAGAGCGATTTTACGTGTTTTTTGTGATCACTGGGAGTCCACAGATTCTGCCAATATATGATAATAGGCTGTAGCAAAAATATTTTTGGAGATATTTAAGAAAATCTTTTGCAAAACTTTAAACGCGTTTTCTGGCTAAACTAGAACAGATAGAGCGATTTTACGTGTTTTTTGTGATCACTGGGAGTCCACAGATTCTGCCAATATATGATAATAGGCTGTAGCAAAAATATTTTTGGAGATATTTAAAAAAATCTTTTGCGAAACTATAAATGCGTTTTCTGGCTAAACTAGAAGAGATAGAGCGATTTTACGTGTTTTTTGTGATCACTGGGAGTCCACAGATTCTGCCAATATATGATAATAGGCTGTAGCAAAAATATTTTTGGAGATATTTAAGAAAATCTTTTGCAAAACTTTAAACGCGTTTTCTGGCTAAACTAGAAGAGATACAGCGATTTTATGTGTTTTTTGTGATCACTGGGAGTCCACAGATTCTGCCAATATATGATAATAGGCTGTAGCAAAAATATTTTTGGAGATATTTAAAAAAATCTTTTGCGAAACTTTAAATGCGTTTTCTGGCTAAACTAGAAGAGATAGAGCGATTTTACGTGTTTTTTGTGATCACTGGGAGTCCACAGATTCTGCCAATATATGATAATAGGCTGTAGCAAAAATATTTTTGGAGATATTTAAAAAAATCTTTTGCGAAACTTTAAATGCGTTTTCTGGCTAAACTAGAAGAGAGAGAGCGATTTTACGTGTTTTTTTGTGATCACTGGCAGTCCACAGATTCTGCCAATATATGATAATAGGCTGTAGCAAAAACATTTTTAGAGATATTTAAGAAAATCTTTTGCAAAACTTTAAACGCGTTTTCTGGCTAAACTAGAAGAGATAGAGCGATTTTACGTGTTTTTTGTGATCACTGGGAGTCCACAGATTCTGCCAATATATGATAATAGGGCTGTATCAAAAATATTTTTGGAGATATTTAAAAAAATCTTTTGCGAAACTTTAAATGCGTTTTCTGGCTAAACTAGAAGAGATAGAGCGATTTTACGTGTTTTTTTGTGATCACTGGGAGTCCACAGATTCTGCCAATATATGATAATAGGCTGTAGCAAAAATATTTTTGGAGATATTTAAAAAAATCTTTTGCAAAACTTTAAACGCGTTTTCTGGCTAAACTAGAAGAGATAGAGCGATTTTACGCGTTTTTTGTGATCACTGGGAGACAACAAATTCTGCCAATATATGATAATAGGCTGTAGCAAAAATATTTTTGGAGATATTTAAAAAAATCTTTTGCGAAACTTTAAATGCGTTTTCTGGCTAAACTAGAAGAGATAGAGCGATTTTTACGTGTTTTTTGTGATCACTGGGAGTCCACAGATTCTGCCAATATATGATAATAGGCTGTAGCAAAAATATTTTTGGAGATATTTAAGAAAATCTTTTGCAAAACTTTAAACGCGTTTTCTGGCTAAACTAGAAGAGATACAGCGATTTTACGTGTTTTTTGTGATCACTGGGAGTCCACAGATTCTGCCAACATATGATAATAGGCTGTAGCAAAAATATTTTTGGAGATATTTAAAAAAATCTTTTGCGAAACTTTAAATGCGTTTTCTGGCTAAACTAGAAGAGATAGAGCGATTTTACGTGTTTTTTTGTGATCACTGGCAGTCCACAGATTCTGCCAATATATGATAATAGGCTGTAGCAAAAACATTTTTAGAGATATTTAAGAAAATCTTTTGCAAAACTTTAAACGCGTTTTCTGGCTAAACTAGAAGAGATAGAGCGATTTTACGTGTTTTTTGTGATCACTGGGAGTCCACAGATTCTGCCAATATATGATAATGGGCTGTAGCAAAAATATTTTTAAAGATATTTAAGAAAATCTTTTGCAAAACTTTAAACGCGTTTTCTGGCTAAACTAGAAGAGATAGAGCGATTTTACGTGTTTTTTGTGATCACTGGGAGTCCACAGATTCTGCCAATATATGATAATAGGCTGTAGCAAAAATATTTTTGGAGATATTTAAAAAAATCTTTTGCAAAACTTTAAACGCGTTTTCTGGCTAAACTAGAAGAGATAGAGCGATTTTACGTGTTTTTTTGTGATCACTGGGAGTTCACAGATTCTGCCAATATATGATAATAGGCTGTAGCAAAAACATTTTTAGAGATATTTAAGAAAATCTTTTGCAAAACTTTAAACGCGTTTTGTGGCTAAACGAGAAGAGATAGAGCGATTTTACGTGTTTTTTGTGATCACTGGGAGTCCACAGATTCTGCCAATATATGATAATAGGCTGTAGCAAAAATATTTTTGGAGATATTTAAAAAAATCTTTTGCGAAACTTTAAATGCGTTTTCTGGCTAAACTAGAAGAGATAGAGCGATTTTACGTGTTTTTTGTGATCACTGGCAGTCCACAGATTCTGCCAATATATGATAATAGGCTGTAGCAAAAATATTTTTAGAGATATTTAAGAAAATCTTTTGCAAAACTTTAAACGCGTTTTCTGGCTAAACGAGAAGAGATAGAGCGATTTTACGTGTTTTTTGTGATCACTGGGAGTCCACAGATTCTGCCAATATATGATAATAGGCTGTATCAAAAATATTTTTGGAGATATTTAAAAAAATCTTTTGCGAAACTTTAAATGCGTTTTCTGGCTAAACTAGAAGAGATAGAGCGATTTTACGTGTTTTTTGTGATCACTGGGAGTCCACAGATTCTGCCAATATATGATAATAGGCTGTAGCAAAAATATTTTTGGAGATATTTAAAAAAAATCTTTTGCGAAACTTTAAATGCGTTTTCTGGCTAAACTAGAAGAGATAGAGCGATTTTACGTGTTTTTTTGTGATCACTGGCAGTCCACAGATTCTGCCAATATATGATAATAGGCTGTAGCAAAAATATTTTTAGAGATATTTAAGAAAATCTTTTGCAAAACTTTAAACGCGTTTTCTGGCTAAACGAGAAGAGATAGAGCGATTTTACGTGTTTTTTGTGATCACTGGGAGTCCACAGATTCTGCCAATATATGATAATAGGCTGTATCAAAAATATTTTTGGAGATATTTAAAAAAATCTTTTGCGAAACTTTAAATGCGTTTTCTGGCTAAACTAGAAGAGATAGAGCGATTTTACGTGTTTTTTGTGATCACTGGCAGTCCACAGATTCTGCCAATATATGATAATAGGCTGTAGCAAAAACATTTTTAGAGATATTTAAGAAAATCTTTTGCAAAACTTTAAACGCGTTTTGTGGCTAAACGAGAAGAGATAGAGCGATTTTACGTGTTTTTTGTGATCACTGGGAGTCCACAGATTCTGCCAATATATGATAATAGGCTGTAGCAAAAATATTTTTGGAGACATTTAAAAAAATCTTTTGCAAAACTTTAAACGCGTTTTCTGGCTAAACTAGAAGAGATAGAGCGATTTTACGTGTTTTTTGTGATCACTGGGAGTCCCACAGATTCTGCCAATATAAGATAATAGGCTGTAGCAAAAATATTTTTGGAGACATTTAAAAAAATCTTTTGCAAAGCTTTAAACGCGTTTTCTGGCTAAACTAGAAGAGATAGAGCGATTTTACGTGTTTTTTGTGATCACTGGCAGTCCACAGATTCTGCCAATATATGATAATAGGCTGTAGCAAAAATATTTTTGGAGATATTTAAAAAAATCTTTTGCGAAACTTTAAATGCGTTTTCTGGCTAAACTAGAAGAGATAGAGCGATTTTACGTGTTTTTTGTGATCACTGGGAGTCCACAGATTCTGCCAATATATGGTAATAGGCTGTAGCAAAAATATTTTTGGAGATATTTAAAAAAATCTTTTGCGAAACTTTAAATGCGTTTTCTGGCTAAACTAGAAGAGATAGAGCGATTTTACGTGTTTTTTGTGATCACTGGGAGTCCACAGATTCTGCCAATATATGATAATAGGCTGTAGCAAAAATATTTTTGGAGATATTTAAAAAAAATCTTTTGCGAAACTTTAAATGCGTTTTCTGGTTAAACTAGAAGAGATAGAGCGATTTTACGTGTTTTTTTGTGATCACTGGGAGTCCACAGATTCTGCCAATATATGATAATAGGCTGTAGCAAAAAATATTTTTGGAGATATTTAAAAAAATCTTTTGCGAAACTTTAAACGCGTTTTCTGGCTAAACCAGAAGAGATACAGCGATTTTATGTGTTTTTTGTGATCACTGGCAGTCCACAGATTCTGCCAATATATGATAATAGGCTGTAGCAAAAATATTTTTGGAGATATTTAAAAAAATCTTTTGCGAAACTTTAAATGCGTTTTCTGGCTAAACTAGAAGAGATAGAGCGATTTTACGTGTTTTTTGTGATCACTGGGAGTCCACAGATTCTGCCAATATATGATAATAGGCTGTAGCAAAAATATTTTTGGAGATATTTAAAAAAATCTTTTGCGAAACTTTAAACGCGTTTTCTGGCTAAACCAGAAGAGATACAGCGATTTTACGTGTTTTTTGTGATCACTGGCAGTCCACAGATTCTGCCAATATATGATAATAGGCTGTAGCAAAAATATTTTTGGAGATATTTAAAAAAAATCTTTTGCGAAACTTTAAATGCGTTTTCTGGCTAAACTAGAAGAGATAGAGCGATTTTACGTGTTTTTTTGTGATCACTGGGAGTCCACAGATTCTGCCAATATATGATAATAGGCTGTAGCAAAAATATTTTTGGAGATATTTAAAAAAATCTTTTGCGAAACTTTAAACGCGTTTTCTGGCTAAACCAGAAGAGATACAGCGATTTTATGTGTTTTTTGTGATCACTGGGAGTCCACAGATTCTGCCAATATATGATAATAGGCTGTAGCAAAAATATTTTTGGAGATATTTAAAAAAATCTTTTGCGAAACTTTAAATGCTGTAGCAAAAATATTTTTGGAGATATTTAAAAAAAATCTTTTGCGAAACTTTAAATGCGTTTTCTGGCTAAACTAGAAGAGATAGAGCGATTTTTACGTGTTTTTTGTGATCACTGGGAGTCCACAGATTCTGCCAATATATGATAATAGGCTGTAGCAAAAATATTTTTGGAGATATTTAAAAAAATCTTTTGCGAAACTTTAAATGCTGTAGCAAAAATATTTTTGGAGATATTTAAAAAAATCTTTTGCGAAACTTTAAATGCGTTTTCTGGCTAAACTAGAAGAGATAGAGCGATTTTACGTGTTTTTTGTGATCACTGGGAGTCCACAGATTCTGCCAATATATGATAATAGGCTGTAGCAAAAATATTTTTGGAGATATTTAAGAAAATCTTTTGCAAAACTTTAAACGCGTTTTCTGGCTAAACTAGAACAGATAGAGCGATTTTACGTGTTTTTTGTGATCACTGGGAGTCCACAGATTCTGCCAATATATGATAATAGGCTGTAGCAAAAATATTTTTGGAGATATTTAAAAAAATCTTTTGCGAAACTATAAATGCGTTTTCTGGCTAAACTAGAAGAGATAGAGCGATTTTACGTGTTTTTTGTGATCACTGGGAGTCCACAGATTCTGCCAATATATGATAATAGGCTGTAGCAAAAATATTTTTGGAGATATTTAAGAAAATCTTTTGCAAAACTTTAAACGCGTTTTCTGGCTAAACTAGAAGAGATACAGCGATTTTATGTGTTTTTTGTGATCACTGGGAGTCCACAGATTCTGCCAATATATGATAATAGGCTGTAGCAAAAATATTTTTGGAGATATTTAAAAAAATCTTTTGCGAAACTTTAAATGCGTTTTCTGGCTAAACTAGAAGAGATAGAGCGATTTTACGTGTTTTTTGTGATCACTGGGAGTCCACAGATTCTGCCAATATATGATAATAGGCTGTAGCAAAAATATTTTTGGAGATATTTAAAAAAATCTTTTGCGAAACTTTAAATGCGTTTTCTGGCTAAACTAGAAGAGAGAGAGCGATTTTACGTGTTTTTTTGTGATCACTGGCAGTCCACAGATTCTGCCAATATATGATAATAGGCTGTAGCAAAAACATTTTTAGAGATATTTAAGAAAATCTTTTGCAAAACTTTAAACGCGTTTTCTGGCTAAACTAGAAGAGATAGAGCGATTTTACGTGTTTTTTGTGATCACTGGGAGTCCACAGATTCTGCCAATATATGATAATAGGCTGTATCAAAAATATTTTTGGAGATATTTAAAAAAATCTTTTGCGAAACTTTAAATGCGTTTTCTGGCTAAACTAGAAGAGATAGAGCGATTTTACGTGTTTTTTTGTGATCACTGGGAGTCCACAGATTCTGCCAATATATGATAATAGGCTGTAGCAAAAATATTTTTGGAGATATTTAAAAAAATCTTTTGCAAAACTTTAAACGCGTTTTCTGGCTAAACTAGAAGAGATAGAGCGATTTTACGCGTTTTTTGTGATCACTGGGAGACAACAAATTCTGCCAATATATGATAATAGGCTGTAGCAAAAATATTTTTGGAGATATTTAAAAAAATCTTTTGCGAAACTTTAAATGCGTTTTCTGGCTAAACTAGAAGAGATAGAGCGATTTTACGTGTTTTTTGTGATCACTGGGAGTCCACAGATTCTGCCAATATATGATAATAGGCTGTAGCAAAAATATTTTTGGAGATATTTAAGAAAATCTTTTGCAAAACTTTAAACGCGTTTTCTGGCTAAACCAGAAGAGATACAGCGATTTTACGTGTTTTTTGTGATCACTGGGAGTCCACAGATTCTGCCAACATATGATAATAGGCTGTAGCAAAAATATTTTTGGAGATATTTAAAAAAATCTTTTGCGAAACTTTAAATGCGTTTTCTGGCTAAACTAGAAGAGATAGAGCGATTTTACGTGTTTTTTTGTGATCACTGGCAGTCCACAGATTCTGCCAATATATGATAATAGGCTGTAGCAAAAACATTTTTAGAGATATTTAAGAAAATCTTTTGCAAAACTTTAAACGCGTTTTCTGGCTAAACTAGAAGAGATAGAGCGATTTTACGTGTTTTTTGTGATCACTGGGAGTCCACAGATTCTGCCAATATATGATAATGGGCTGTAGCAAAAATATTTTTAAAGATATTTAAGAAAATCTTTTGCAAAACTTTAAACGCGTTTTCTGGCTAAACTAGAACAGATAGAGCGATTTTACGTGTTTTTTGTGATCACTGGGAGTCCACAGATTCTGCCAATATATGATAATAGGCTGTAGCAAAAATATTTTTGGAGATATTTAAAAAAATCTTTTGCAAAACTTTAAACGCGTTTTCTGGCTAAACTAGAAGAGATAGAGCGATTTTACGTGTTTTTTGTGATCACTGGGAGTTCACAGATTCTGCCAATATATGATAATAGGCTGTAGCAAAAATATTTTTGGAGATATTTAAGAAAATCTTTTGCAAAACTTTAAATGCGTTTTCTGGCTAAACCAGAAGAGATACAGCGATTTTACATGTTTTTTGTGATCACTGGGAGTCCACAGATTCTGCCAATATATGATAATAGGCTGTAGCAAAAATATTTTTGGAGATATTTAAAAAAATCTTTTGCGAAACTTTAAATGCGTTTTCTGGCTAAACTAGAAGAGATAGAGCGATTTTACGTGTTTTTTGTGATCACTGGGAGTCCACAGATTCTGCCAATATATGATAATAGGCTGTAGCAAAAATATTTTTGGAGATATTTAAAAAAATCTTTTGCGAAACTTTAAATGCGTTTTCTGGCTAAACTAGAAGAGATAGAGCGATTTTACGTGTTTTTTGTGATCACTGGCAGTCCACAGATTCTGCCAATATATGATAATAGGCTGTAGCAAAAATATTTTTAGAGATATTTAAGAAAATCTTTTGCAAAACTTTAAACGCGTTTTCTGGCTAAACGAGAAGAGATAGAGCGATTTTACGTGTTTTTTGTGATCACTGGGAGTCCACAGATTCTGCCAATATATGATAATAGGCTGTAGCAAAAATATTTTTGGAGACATTTAAAAAAATCTTTTGCAAAACTTTAAACGCGTTTTCTGGCTAAACTAGAAGAGATAGAGCGATTTTACGCGTTTTGTGTGATCACTGGGAGTCCACAGATTCTGCCAATATATGATAATAGGCTGTAGCAAAAATATTTTTGGAGATATTTAAGAAAATCTTTTGCAAAACTTTAAATGCGTTTTCTGGCTAAACTAGAAGAGATAGAGCGATTTTACGTGTTTTTTGTGATCACTGGGAGTCCACAGATTCTGCCAATATAAGATAATAGGCTGTAGCAAAAATATTTTTGGAGATATTTAAAAAAATCTTTTGCGAAACTTTAAATGCGTTTTCTGGCTAAACTAGAAGAGATAGAGCGATTTTACGTGTTTTTTGTGATCACTGGGAGTCCACAGATTCTGCCAATATATGATAATAGGCTGTAGCAAAAATATTTTTGGAGATATTTAAGAAAATCTTTTGCAAAACTTTAAACGCGTTTTCTGGCTAAACGAGAAGAGATAGAGCGATTTTACGTGTTTTTTGTGATCACTGGGAGTCCACAGATTCTGCCAATATATGATAATAGGCTGTAGCAAAAATATTTTTGGAGATATTTAAGAAAATCTTTTGCAAAACTTTAAACGCGTTTTCTGGTTAAACTAGAAGAGATAGAGCGATTTTACGCGTTTTTTGTGATCACTGGGAGACAACAGATTCTGCCAATATATGATAATAGGCTGTAGCAAAAATATTTTTGGAGATATTTAAAAAAATCTTTTGCGAAACTTTAAATGCGTTTTCTGGCTAAACTAGAAGAGATAGAGCGATTTACGTGTTTTTTGTGATCACTGGGAGTCCACAGATTCTGCCAATATATGATAATAGGCTGTAGCAAAAATATTTTTGGAGATATTTAAAAAAATCTTTTGCGAAACTTTAAATGCGTTTTCTGGCTAAACTAGAAGAGATAGAGCGATTTTACGTGTTTTTTGTGATCACTGGGAGTCCACAGATTCTGCCAATATATGATAATAGGCTGTAGCAAAAATATTTTTGGAGATATTTAAGAAAATCTTTTGCAAAACTTTAAACACGTTTTCTGGCTAAACTAGAAGAGATAGAGCGATTTTAAGCGTTTTTGTGATCACTGGGAGTCCACAGATTCTGCCAATATATGATAATAGGCTGTAGCAAAAATATTTTTGGAGATATTTAGAAAAATATTTTGCAAAACTTTAAACGCGTTTTCTGGCTAAACGAGAAGAGATAGAGCGATTTTACGTGTTTTTTGTGATCACTGGGAGTCCACAGATTCTGCCAATATATGATAATAAGCTGTAGCAAAAATGTTTTTGGAGATATTTAAAAAAATCTTTTGCGAAACTTTAAATGCGTTTTCTGGCTAAACTAGAAGAGATAGAGCGATTTTACGTGTTTTTTGTGATCACTGGCAGTCCACAGATTCTGCCAATATATGATAATAGGCTGTAGCAAAAACATTTTTAGAGATATTTAAGAAAATCTTTTGCAAAACTTTAAACGCGTTTTCTGGCTAAACGAGAAGAGATAGAGCGATTTTACGTGTTTTTTGTGATCACTGGGAGTCCACAGATTCTGCCAATATATGATAATAGGCTGTAGCAAAAATATTTTTGGAGACATTTAAAAAAAATCTTTTGCAAAACTTTAAACGCGTTTTCTGGCTAAACTAGAAGAGATAGAGCGATTTTACGCGTTTTGTGCGATCACTGGGAGTCCACAGATTCTGCCAATATATGATAATAGGCTGTAGCAAAAATATTTTTGGAGATATTTAAAAAAAATTTTTGCGAAACTTTAAATGCGTTTTCTGGCTAAACTAGAAGAGATAGAGCGATTTTACGTGTTTTTTGTGATCACTGGGAGTCCACAGATTCTGCCAATATATGATAATAGGCTGAAGCAAAAATATTTTTGGAGATATTTAAAAAAATCTTTTGCGAAACTTTAAATGCGTTTTCTGGCTAAACTAGAAGAGATAGAGCGATTTTACGTGTTTTTTGTGATCACTGGGAGTCCACAGATTCTGCCAATATATGATAATAGGCTGTAGCAAAAACATTTTTAGAGATATTTAAGAAAATCTTTTGCAAAACTTTAAACGCGTTTTCTGGCTAAACGAGAAGAGATAGAGCAATTTTACGGGTTTTTTTGTGATCACTGGGAGTCCACAGATTCTGCCAATATATGATAATAGGCTGTAGCAAAAATATTTTTGGAGATATTTAAAAAAATCTTTTGCAAAACTTTAAACGCGTTTTCTGGCTAAACTAGAAGAGATAGAGCGATTTTACGTGTTTTTTTGTGATCACTGGGAGTCCACAGATTCTGCCAATATATGATAATAGGCTGTAGCAAAAATATTTTTGGAGATATTTAAGAAAATCTTTTGCAAAACTTTAAACGCGTTTTCTGGCTAAACCAGAAGAGATACAGCGATTTTACGTGTTTTTTGTGATCACTGGGAGTCCACAGATTCTGCGAATATATGATAATAGGCTGTAGCAAAAATATTTTTGGAGATATTTAAAAAAATCTTTTGCGAAACTTTAAATGCGTTTTCTGGCTAAACTAGAAGAGATAGAGCGATTTTACGTGTTTTTTGTGATCACTGGGAGTCCACAGATTCTGCGAATATATGATAATAGGCTGTAGCAAAAACATTTTTAGAGATACTTAAGAAAATCTTTTGCAAAACTTTAAACGCGTTTTCTGGCTAAACTAGAAGAGATAGAGCGATTTTACGTGTTTTTTGTGATCACTGGGAGTCCACAGATTCTGCCAATATATGATAATAGGCTGTAGCAAAAATATTTTTGGAGATATTTAAAAAAATCTTTTGCAAAACTTTAAACGCGTTTTCTGGCTAAACTAGAAGAGATAGAGCGATTTTACGTGTTTTTTGTGATCACTGGGAGTCCACAGATTCTGCCAATATATGATAATAGGCTGTAGCAAAAATATTTTTGGAGATATTTAAAAAATCTTTTGCGAAACTTTAAATGCGTTTTCTGGCTAAACTAGAAGAGATAGAGCGATTTTACGTGTTTTTTGTGATCACTGGGAGTCCACAGATTCTGCCAATATATGATAATAGGCTGTAGCAAAAACATTTTTAGAGATACTTAAGAAAATCTTTTGCAAAACTTTAAACGCGTTTTCTGGCTAAACTAGAAGAGATAGAGCGATTTTACGTGTTTTTTGTGATCACTGGGAGTCCACAGATTCTGCCAATATATGATAATAGGCTGTAGCAAAAATATTTTTGGAGATATTTAGAAAAATATTTTGCAAAACTTTAAACGCGTTTTCTGGCTAAACGAGAAGAGATAGAGCGATTTTACGTGTTTTTTGTGATCACTGGGAGTCCACAGATTCTGCCAATATATGATAATAGGCTGTAGCAAAAATGTTTTTGGAGATATTTATGAAATTTATTTTTAAGAAAATCTTTTGCAAAACTTTAAACGCGTTTTCTGGCTAAACTAGAAGGGATAGGGCGATTTTATGAGTTTTTTGTGATCACTGGGAGTCCACAGATTCTGCTAATATATGATAATAGGCTGTAGCAAAAATATTTTTGGAGATATTTAAAAAAATCTTTTGCGAAACTTTAAATGCGTTTTCTGGCTAAACTAGAAGAGATAGAGCGATTTTAAGCGTTTTTTGTGATCACTGGGAGTCCACAGATTCTGCCAATATATGATAATAGGCTGTAGCAAAAATATTTTTGGAGATATTTAAGAAAATCTTTTGCAAAACTTTAAACGCGTTTTCTGGCTAAACGAGAAGAGATAGAGCGATTTTACGTGTTTTTTGTGATCACTGGGAGTCCACAGATTCTGCCAATATATGATAATAGGCTGTAGCAAAAATATTTTTGGAGACATTTAAAAAAATCTTTTGCAAAACTTTAAACGCGTTTTCTGGCTAAACTAGAAGAGATAGAGCGATTTTACGCGTTTTGTGCGATCACTGGGAGTCCACAGATTCTGCCAATATATGATAATAGGCTGTAGCAAAAATATTTTTGGAGATATTTAAAAAAAATTTTTGCGAAACTTTAAATGCGTTTTCTGGCTAAACTAGAAGAGATAGAGCGATTTTACGTGTTTTTTGTGATCACTGGGAGTCCACAGATTCTGCCAATATATGATAATAGGCTGTAGCAAAAATATTTTTGGAGATATTTAAAAAAATCTTTTGCGAAACTTTAAATGCGTTTTCTGGCTAAACTAGAAGAGATAGAGCGATTTTACGTGTTTTTTGTGATCACTGGGAGTCCACAGATTCTGCCAATATATGATAATAGGCTGTAGCACAAACATTTTTAGAGATATTTAAGAAAATCTTTTGCAAAACTTTAAACGCGTTTTCTGGCTAAACGAGAAGAGATAGAGCGATTTTACGTGTTTTTTGTGATCACTGGGAGTCCACAGATTCTGCCAATATATGATAATAGGCTGTAGCAAAAATATTTTTGGAGATATTTAAAAAAATCTTTTGCAAAACTTTAAACGCGTTTTCTGGCTAAACTAGAAGAGATAGAGCGATTTTACGTGTTTTTTGTGATCACTGGGAGTCCACAGATTCTGCCAATATATGATAATAGGCTTTAGCAAAAATATTTTTGGAGATATTTAAGAAAATCTTTTGCAAAACTTTAAACGCGTTTTCTGGCTAAACCAGAAGAGATACAGCGATTTTACGTGTTTTTTGTGATCACTGGGAGTCCACAGATTCTGCGAATATATGATAATAGGCTGTAGCAAAAATATTTTTGGAGATATTTAAAAAAATCGTTTGCGAAACTTTAAATGCGTTTTCTGGCTAAACTAGAAGAGATAGAGCGATTTTACGTGTTTTTTGTGATCACTGGGAATCCACAGATTCTGCCAATATATGATAATAGGCTGTAGCAAAAATATTTTTGGAGATATTTAAGAAAATCTTTTGCAAAACTTTAAACGCGTTTTCTGGCTAAACCAGAAGAGATACAGCGATTTTACGTGTTTTTTGTGATCACTGGGAGTCCACAGATTCTGCGAATATATGATAATAGGCTGTAGCAAAAATATTTTTGGAGATATTTAAAAAATCTTTTGCGAAACTTTAAATGCGTTTTCTGGCTAAACTAGAAGAGATAGAGCGATTTTACGTGTTTTTTGTGATCACTGGGAGTCCACAGATTCTGCCAATATATGATAATAGGCTGTAGCAAAAACATTTTTAGAGATATTTAAGAAAATCTTTTGCAAAACTTTAAACGCGTTTTCTGGCTAAACTAGAAGAGATAGAGCGATTTTACGTGTTTTTTGTGATCACTGGGAGTCCATAGATTCTGCCAATATATGATAATAGGCTGTATCAAAAATATTTTTGGAGACATTTAAAAAAATCTTTTGCAAAACTTTAAACGCGTTTTCTGGCTAAACGAGAAGAGATAGAGCGATTTTACGTGTTTTTTGTGATCACTGGAAGTCCACAGATTCTGCCAATATATGATAATAGGCTGTAGCAAAAACATTTTTAGAGATATTTAAGAAAATCTTTTGCAAAACTTTAAACGCGTTTTCTGGCTAAACTAGAAGAGATAGAGCGATTTTACGCATTTTTTGTGATCACTGGGAGACAACAGATTCTGCCAATATATGATAATAGGCTGTAGCAAAAACATTTTTAGAGATATTTAAGAAAATCTTTTGCAAAACTTTAAACGCGTTTTCTGGCTAAACCAGAAGAGATACAGCGATTTTACGTGTTTTTTGTGATCACTGGCAGCCCACAGATTCTGCCAATATATGATAATAGGCTGTAGCAAAAATATTTTTGGAGATATTTAAAAAAATCTTTTGCGAAACTTTAAATGCGTTTTCTGGCTAAACTAGAAGAGATACAGCGATTTTACGTGTTTTTTGTGATCACTGGGAGTCCATAGATTCTGCCAATATATGATAATAGGCTGTATCAAAAATATTTTTGGAGATATTTAAAAAAATCTTTTGCGAAACTTTAAATGCGTTTTCTGGCTAAACTAGAAGAGATAGAGCGATTTTACGTGTTTTTTGTGATCACTGGGAATCCACAGATTCTGCCAATATATGATAATAGGCTGTAGCAAAAATATTTTTGGAGATATTTAAGAAAATCTTTTGCGAAACTTTAAATGCGTTTTCTGGCTAAACTAGAAGAGATAGAGCGATTTTACGTGTTTTTTGTGATCACTGGCAGTCCACAGATCCTGCCAATATATGATAAACCAGAAGAGATACAGCGATTTTACGTGTTTTTTGTGATCACTGGCAGTCCACAGATTCTGCCAATATATGATAATAGGCTGTAGCAAAAATATTTTTGGAGATATTTAAAAAAATCTTTTGCGAAACTTTAAATGCGTTTTCTGGCTAAACTAGAAGAGATAGAGCGATTTTACGTGTTTTTTGTGATCACTGGGAGTCCACAGATTCTGCCAATATATGATAATAGGCTGTAGCAAAAATATTTTTGGAGATATTTAAAAAAATCTTTTGCGAAACTTTAAACGCGTTTTCTGGCTAAACCAGAAGAGATACAGCGATTTTACGTGTTTTTTGTGATCACTGGGAGTCCACAGATTCTGCCAATATATGATAATAGGCTGTAGCAAAAATATTTTTGGAGATATTTAAAAAAAATCTTTTGCGAAACTTTAAATGCGTTTTCTGGCTAAACTAGAAGAGATAGAGCGATTTTACGTGTTTTTTGTGATCACTGGGAGTCCACAGATTCTGCCAATATATGATAATAGGCTGTAGCAAAAATATTTTTGGAGATATTTAAAAAAATCTTTTGCGAAACTTTAAACGCGTTTTCTGGCTAAACCAGAAGAGATACAGCGATTTATGTGTTTTTTGTGATCACTGGGAGTCCACAGATTCTGCCAATATATGATAATAGGCCTGTAGCAAAATATTTTTGGAGATATTTAAAAAAATCTTTTGCGAAACTTTAAATGCTGTAGCAAAAATATTTTTGGAGATATTTAAAAAAATCTTTTGCGAAACTTTAAATGCTGTAGCAAAAATATTTTTGGAGATATTTAAAAAAATCTTTTGCGAAACTTTAAATGCGTTTTCTGGCTAAACTAGAAGAGATAGAGCGATTTTACGTGTTTTTTGTGATCACTGGGAGTCCACAGATTCTGCCAATATATGATAATAGGCTGTAGCAAAAATATTTTGGAGATATTTAAAAAAATCTTTTGCGAAACTTTAAATGCTGTAGCAAAAATATTTTTGGAGATATTTAAAAAAATCTTTTGCGAAACTTTAAATGCGTTTTTCTGGCTAAACTAGAAGAGATAGAGCGATTTTACGTGTTTTTTTGTGATCACTGGGAGTCCACAGATTCTGCAATATATGATAATAGGCTGTAGCAAAAATATTTTTGGAGATATTTAAGAAAATCTTTTGCAAAACTTTAAACGCGTTTTCTGGCTAAACTAGAACAGATAGAGCGATTTTACGTGTTTTTTGTGATCACTGGGAGTCCACAGATTCTGCCAATATATGATAATAGGCTGTAGCAAAAATATTTTTGGAGATATTTAAAAAATCTTTTGCGAAACTATAAATGCGTTTTTCTGGCTAAACTAGAAGAGATAGAGCGATTTTACGTGTTTTTTGTGATCACTGGGAGTCCACAGATTCTGCCAATATATGATAATAGGCTGTAGCAAAAATATTTTTGGAGATATTTAAGAAAATCTTTTGCAAAACTTTAAACGCGTTTTCTGGCTAAACTAGAAGAGATACAGCGATTTTATGTGTTTTTTGTGATCACTGGGAGTCCACAGATTCTGCCAATATATGATAATAGGCTGTAGCAAAAATATTTTTGGGAGATATTTAAAAAAATCTTTTGCGAAACTTTAAATGCGTTTTCTGGCTAAACTAGAAGAGATAGAGCGATTTTACGGTGTTTTTTGTGATCACTGGGAGTCCACAGATTCTGCCAATATATGATAATAGGCTGTAGCAAAAATATTTTTGGAGATATTTAAAAAAATCTTTTTGCGAAACTTTAAATGCGTTTTCTGGCTAAACTAGAAGAGATAGAGCGATTTTACGTGTTTTTTGTGATCACTGGCAGTCCACAGATTCTGCCAATATATGATAATAGGCTGTAGCAAAAACATTTTTAGAGATATTTAAGAAAATCTTTTGCAAAACTTTAAACGCGTTTTCTGGCTAAACTAGAAGAGATAGAGCGATTCTACGTGTTTTTTGTGATCACTGGGAGTCACAGATTCTGCAATATATGATAATAGGCTGTATCAAAAATATTTTTGGAGACATTTAAAAAAATCTTTTGCAAAACTTTAAACGCGTTTTCTGGCTAAACGAGAAGAGATAGAGCGATTTTACGTGTTTTTTGTGATCACTGGGAGTCCACAGATTCTGCCAATATATGATAATAGGCTGTAGCAAAAATATTTTTGGAGATATTTAAAAAAATCTTTTGCACAACTTTAAACGCGTTTTCTGGCTAAACTAGAAGAGATAGAGCGATTTTACGCGTTTTTTGTGATCACTGGAAGACAACAAATTCTGCCAATATATGATAATAGGCTGTAGCAAAAATATTTTTGGAGATATTTAAAAAAATCTTTTGCGAAACTTTAAATGCGTTTTCTGGCTAAACTAGAAGAGATAGAGCGATTTTACGTGTTTTTTGTGATCACTGGGAGTCCACAGATTCTGCCAATATATGATAATAGGCTGTAGCAAAAATATTTTTGGAGATATTTAAAAAAATCTTTTGCAAAACTTTAAACGCGTTTTCTGGCTAAACTAGAAGAGATAGAGCGATTTTACGCGTTTTTTGTGATCACTGGAAGACAACAAATTCTGCCAATATATGATAATAGGCTGTAGCAAAAATATTTTTGGAGATATTTAAAAAAATCTTTTGCGAAACTTTAAATGCGTTTTCTGGCTAAACTAGAAGAGATAGAGCGATTTTACGTGTTTTTTGTGATCACTGGGAGTCCACAGATTCTGCCAATATAATGATAATAGGCTGTAGCAAAAATATTTTTGGAGATATTTAAGAAAATCTTTTGCAAACTTTAAACGCGTTTTCTGGCTAAACCAGAAGAGATACAGCGATTTTACGTGTTTTTTGTGATCACTGGGAGTCCACAGATTCTGCCAACATATGATAATAGGCTGTAGCAAAAATATTTTTGGAGATATTTAAAAAAATCTTTTGCGAAACTTTAAATGCGTTTTCTGGCTAAACTAGAAGAGATAGAGCGATTTTACGTGTTTTTTTTGTGATCACTGGCAGTCCACAGATTCTGCCAATATATGATAATAGGCTGTAGCAAAAACATTTTTAGAGATATTTAAGAAAATCTTTTGCAAAACTTTAAACGCGTTTTCTGGCTAAACTAGAAGAGATAGAGCGATTTTTACGTGTTTTTTTGTGATCACTGGGAGTCCACAGATTCTGCCAATATATGATAATAGGCTGTAGCAAAAATATTTTTGGAGATATTTAAGAAAATCTTTTGCAAAACTTTAAACGCGTTTTCTGGCTAAACTAGAACAGATAGAGCGATTTTACGTGTTTTTTGTGATCACTGGGAGTCCACAGATTCTGCCAATATATGATAATAGGCTGTAGCAAAAATATTTTTGGAGATATTTAAAAAAATCTTTTGCAAAACTTTAAACGCGTTTTCTGGCTAAACTAGAAGAGATAGAGCGATTTTACGTGTTTTTTGTGATCACTGGGAGTTCACAGATTCTGCCAATATATGATAATAGGCTGTAGCAAAAATATTTTTGGAGATATTTAAGAAAATCTTTGCAAAACTTTAAATGCGTTTTCTGGCTAAACCAGAAGAGATACAGCGATTTTACATGTTTTTTGTGATCACTGGGAGTCCACAGATTCTGCCAATATATGATAATAGGCTGTAGCAAAAATATTTTTGGAGATATTTAAAAAAATCTTTTGCGAAACTTTAAATGCGTTTTCTGGCTAAACTAGAAGAGATAGAGCGATTTTACGTGTTTTTTGTGATCACTGGGAGTCCACAGATTCTGCCAATATATGATAATAGGCTGTAGCAAAAATATTTTTGGAGATATTTAAAAAAATCTTTTGCGAAACTTTAAATGCGTTTTCTGGCTAAACTAGAAGAGATAGAGCGATTTTACGTGTTTTTTGTTGATCACTGGCAGTCCACAGATTCTGCCAATATATGATAATAGGCTGTAGCAAAAACATTTTTAGAGATATTTAAGAAAAATCTTTTGCAAAACTTTAAACGCGTTTTCTGGCTAAACGAGAAGAGATAGAGCGATTTTACGTGTTTTTTTGTGATCACTGGGAGTCCACAGATTCTGCCAATATATGATAATAGGCTGTAGCAAAAATATTTTTGGAGACATTTAAAAAAATCTTTTGCAAAAACTTTAAACGCGTTTTCTGGCTAAACTAGAAGAGATAGAGCGATTTTACGCGTTTTGTGTGATCACTGGGAGTCCACAGATTCTGCCAATATATGATAATAGGCTGTAGCAAAAATATTTTTGGAGATATTTAAAAAAATCTTTTGCGAAACTTTAAATGCGGTTTCTGGCTAAACTAGAAGAGATAGAGCGATTTTACGTGTTTTTTGTGATCACTGGGAGTCCACAGATTCTGCCAATATATGATAATAGGCTGTAGCAAAAATATTTTTGGAGATATTTAAAAAAATCTTTTGCGAAACTTTAAATGCGTTTTCTGGCTAAACTAGAAGAGATAGAGCGATTTTACGTGTTTTTTGTGATCACTGGGAGTCCACAGATTCTGCCAATATAAGATAATAGGCTGTAGCAAAAATATTTTTGGAGACATTTAAAAAAATCTTTTTGCAAAACTTTAAACGCGTTTTCTGGCTAAACTAGAAGAGATAGAGCGATTTTACGTGTTTTTGTGATCACTGGCAGTCCACAGATTCTGCCAATATATGATAATAGGCTGTAGCAAAAATATTTTTGGAGATATTTAAGAAAATCTTTTGCAAAACTTTAAATGCGTTTTCTGGCTAAACTAGAAGAGATAGAGCGATTTTACGTGTTTTTTGTGATCACTGGGAGTCCACAGATTCTGCCAATATATGAAATAGGCTGTAGCAAAAATATTTTTGGAGATATTAAAAAAATCTTTTGCGAAACTTTAAATGCGTTTTCTGGCTAAACTAGAAGAGATAGAGCGATTTTACGTGTTTTTTGTGATCACTGGGAGTCCACAGATTCTGCCAATATATGATAATAGGCTGTAGCAAAAATATTTTTGGAGATATTTAAAAAAATCTTTTGCGAAACTTTAAATGCGTTTTCTGGCTAAACTAGAAGAGATAGAGCGATTTTACGTGTTTTTTGTGATCACTGGGAGTCCACAGATTCTGCCAATATATGATAATAGGCTGTAGCAAAAATATTTTTGGAGATATTTAAAAAAATCTTTGCGAAACTTTAAACGCGTTTTTCTGGCTAAACCAGAAGAGATACAGCGATTTTACGTGTTTTTTGTGATCACTGGCAGTCCACAGATTCTGCCAATATATGATAATAGGCTGTAGCAAAATATTTTTGGAGATATTTAAAAAAATCTTTTGCGAAACTTTAAATGCGTTTTCTGGCTAAACTAGAAGAGATAGAGCGATTTTACGTGTTTTTTGTGATCACTGGGAGTCCACAGATTCTGCCAATATATGATAATAGGCTGTAGCAAAAATATTTTTGGAGATATTTAAAAAAATCTTTTGCGAAACTTTAAACGCGTTTTCTGGCTAAACTAGAAGAGATAGAGCGATTTTACGTGTTTTTTGTGATCACTGGCAGTCCACAGATTCTGCCAATATATGATAATAGGCTGTAGCAAAATATTTTTTGGAGATATTTAAAAAATCTTTTGCGAAACTATAAATGCGTTTTCTGGCTAAACTAGAAGAGATAGAGCGATTTTACGTGTTTTTGTGATCACTGGGAGTCCACAGATTCTGCCAATATATGATAATAGGCTGTAGCAAAAATATTTTTGGAGATATTTAAGAAAATCTTTTGCAAAACTTTAAACGCGTTTTCTGGCTAAACCAGAAGAGATACAGCGATTTTACGTGTTTTTTGTGATCACTGGGAGTCCACAGATTCTGCCAATATATGATAATAGGCTGTAGCAAAAATATTTTTGGAGATATTTAAAAAAATCTTTTGCGAAACTTTAAATGCGTTTTCTGGCTAAACTAGAAGAGATAGAGCGATTTTACGTGTTTTTTGTGATCACTGGCAGTCCACAGATTCTGCCAATATATGATAATAGGCTGTAGCAAAAACATTTTTAGAGATATTTAAGAAAATCTTTTGCAAAACTTTAAACGCGTTTTCTGGCTAAACTAGAAGAGATAGAGCGATTTTACGTGTTTTTTGTGATCACTGGGAGTCCACAGATTCTGCCAATATATGATAATAGGCTGTATCAAAAATATTTTTGGAGACATTTAAAAAAATCTTTTGCAAAAACTTCAAACGCGTTTTCTGGCTAAACGAGAAGAGATAGAGCGATTTTACGTGTTTTTTGTGATCACTGGGAGTCCACAGATTCTGCCAATATATGATAATAGGCTGTAGCAAAAATATTTTTGGAGATATTTAAAAAAATCTTTTGCAAAACTTTAAAACGCGTTTTCTGGCTAAACTAGAAGAGATAGAGCGATTTTACGCGTTTTTTGTGATCACTGGGAGACAACAGATTCTGCCAATATATGATAATAGGCTGTAGCAAAATATTTTTGGAGATATTTAAAAAAATCTTTTGCGAAACTTTAAATGCGTTTTCTGGCTAAACTAGAAGAGATAGAGCGTTTTTACGTGTTTTCTTGTGATCACTGGGAGTCCACAGATTCTGCCAATATATGATAATAGGCTGTAGCAAAAATATTTTTGGAGATATTTAAGAAAATCTTTTGCAAAACTTTAAACGCGTTTTCTGGCTAAACCAGAAGAGATACAGCGATTTTACGTGTTTTTTGTGATCACTGGGAGTCCACAGATTCTGCCAACATATGATAATAGGCTGTAGCAAAAATATTTTTGGGGATATTTAAAAAATCTTTTGCGAAACTTTAAATGCGTTTTCTGGCTAAACTAGAAGAGATAGAGCGATTTTACGTGTTTTTGTGATCACTGGCAGTCCACAGATTCTGCCAATATATGATAATAGGGCTGTAGCAAAAACATTTTTAGAGATATTTAAGAAAATCTTTTGCAAAACTTTAAACTCGTTTTCTGGCTAAACTAGAAGAGATAGAGGCGATTTTACGTGTTTTTTGTGATCACTGGGAGTCCACAGATTCTGCCAATATATGATAATAGGCTGTTATCAAAAATATTTTTGGAGACATTTAAAAAATCTTTTGCAAAACTTTAAACGCGTTTTCTGGCTAAACGAGAAGAGATAGAGCGATTTTACGTGTTTTTTGTGATCACTGGGAGTCCACAGATTCTGCCAATATATGATAATAGGCTGTAGCAAAAATATTTTTGGAGATATTAAAAAAAATCTTTTGCAAAACTTTAAACGCGTTTTCTGGCTAAACTAGAAGAGATAGAGCGATTTTACGTGTTTTTTGTGATCACTGGGAGTTTCCCAGATTCTGCCAATATATGATAATAGGCTGTAGCAAAAATATTTTGGAGATATTTAAGAAAATCTTTTGCAAAACTTTAAATGCGTTTTCTGGCTAAACCAGAAGAGATACAGCGATTTTACATGTTTTTTGTGATCACTGGGAGTCCACAGATTCTGCCAATATATGATAATAGGCTGTAGCAAAAATATTTTTGGAGATATTTAAAAAATCTTTTGCGAAACTTTAAATGCGTTTTCTGGCTAAACTAGAAGAGATAGAGCGATTTTACGTGTTTTTTTGTGATCACTGGGAGTCCACAGATTCTGCCAAAATATGATAATAGGCTGTAGCAAAAACATTTTTAGAGATATTTAAGAAAATCTTTTTGCATAACTTTTAAACGCGTTTTCTGGCTAAACTAGAAGAGATAGAGCGATTTTAAGTGTTTTTTGTGATCACTGGGAGTCCACAGATTCTGCCAATATATGATAATAGGCTGTATCAAAAATATTTTTGGAGACATTTAAAAAAATCTTTTGCAAAACTTTAAACGCGTTTTCTGGCTAAACTAGAAGAGATAGAGCGATTTTACGTGTTTTTTGTGATCACTGGGAGTCCACAGATTCTGCCAATATATAATAATAGGCTGCAGCAAAATTATTTTTGGAGATATTTAAGAAAATCTTTTGCAAAACTTTAAACGCGTTTTCTGGCTAAACGAGAAGAGATAGAGCAATTTTACGTGTTTTTTGTGATCACTGGGGAGTCCACAGATTCTGCCAATATATGATAATAGGCTGTAGCAAAAATATTTTTGGAGATATTTAAGAAAATCTTTTGCAAAACTTTAAACGCGTTTTCTGGCTAAACTAGAAGAGATAGAGCGATTTTACGTGTTTTTTGTGATCACTGGGAGTCCACAGATTCTGCCAATATATGATAATAGGCCGTAGCAAAAATATTTTTGGAGATATTTAAAAAAATCTTTTGCAAAACTTTAAACGCGTTTTCTGGCTAAACTAGAAGAGATAGAGCGATTTTACGTGTTTTTTGTGATCACTGGGAGTCCACAGATTCTGCCAATATATGATAATAGGCTGTAGCAAAAATATTTTTGGAGATATTTAAGAAAATCTTTTGCAAAACTTTAAACGCGTTTTCTGGCTAAACTAGAAGAGATAGAGCGATTTTAAGCGTTTTTTGTGATCACTGGGAGTCCACAGATTCTGCCAATATATAATAATAGGCTGTAGCAAAAATATTTTTGGAGATATTTAAGAAAATCTTTTGCAAAACTTTAAACGCTTTTTCTGGCTAAACGAGAAGAGATAGAGCGATTTTAAGCGTTTCTTGTGATCACTGGGAGTCCACAGATTCTGCCAATATATGATAATAGGCTGTAGCAAAAATATTTTTGGAGATATTTAAGAAAATCTTTTGCAAAACTTTAAACGCGTTTTCTGGCTAAACTAGAAGAGATAGAGCGATTTTACGTGTTTTTTGTGATCACTGGGAGTCCACAGATTCTGCCAATATATGATAATAGGCTGTAGCAAAAATATTTTTGGAGATATTTAAGAAAATCTTTTGCAAAACTTTAAACGCGTTTTCTGGCTAAACTAGAAGAGATAGAGCGATTTTACGTGTTTTTTGTGATCACTGGGAGTCCACAGATTCTGCCAATATATGATAATAGGCTGTAGCAAAAATATTTTTGGAGATATTTAAAAAAATCTTTTGCAAAACTTTAAACGCGTTTTCTGGCTAAACTAGAAGAGATAGAGCGATTTTACGTGTTTTTTGTGATCACTGGGAGTCCACAGATTCTGCCAATATAAGATAATAGGCTGTAGCAAAAATATTTTTGGAGATATTTAAGAAAATCTTTTGCAAAACTTTAAACGCGTTTTCTGGCTAAACTAGAAGAGATAGAGCGATTTTAAGCGTTTTTTGTGATCACTGGGAGTCCACAGATTCTGCCAATATATGATAATAGGCTGTAGCAAAAATATTTTTGGAGATATTTAAAAAAATCTTTTGCAAAACTTTAAACGCGTTTTCTGGCTAAACTAGAAGAGATAGAGCGATTTTAAGCGTTTTTTATGATCACTGGGAGTCCACAGATTCTGCCAATATATAATAATAGGCTGCAGCAAAAATATTTTGGGAGATATTTAAAAAAATCTTTTGCAAAACTTTAAACGCGTTTTCTGGCTAAACTAGAAGAGATAGAGCGATTTTACGTGTTTTTTGTGATCACTGGGAGTTCACAGATTCTGCCAATATATGATAATAGGCTGTAGCAAAAATATTTTTGGAGACATTTAAAAAAATCTTTTGCAAAACTTTAAACGCGTTTTCTGGCTAAACTAGAAGAGATAGAGCGATTTTAAGCGTTTTTTGTGATCACTGGGAGTCCACAGATTCTGCCAATATATAATAATAGGCTGTAGCAAAAATATTTTTGGAGATATTTAAGAAAATCTTTTCCAAAACTTTAAATGCGTTTTCTGGCTAAACCAGAAGAGATAGAGCGATTTTAAGCGTTTTTTATGATCACTGAGAGTCCACAGATTCTGCCAATATATAATAATAGGCTGCAGCAAAAATATTTTTGGAGATATTTAAGAAAATCTTTTCCAAAACTTTAAATGCGTTTTCTGGCTAAACCAGAAGAGATACAGCGATTTTACGTGTTTTTTGTGATCACTGGGAGTCCACAGATTCTGCCAATATATGATAATAGGCTGTAGCAAAAATATTTTTGGAGACATTTAAAAAAATCTTTTGCAAAACTTTAAACGCGTTTTCTGGCTAAACTAGAAGAGATAGAGCGATTTTAAGCGTTTTTTGTGATCACTGGGAGTCCACAGATTCTGCCAATATATAATAATAGGCTGTAGCAAAAATATTTTTGGAGATATTTAAGAAAATCTTTTGCAAAACTTTAAACGCTTTTTCTGGCTAAACGAGAAGAGATAGAGCAATTTTACGTGTTTTTTGTGATCACTGGGAGTCCACAGATTCTGCCAATATATGATAATAGGCTGTAGCAAAAATATTTTTGGAGATATTTAAAAAAATCTTTTGCAAAACTTTAAACGCGTTTTCTGAATAAACTAGAAGAGATAGAGCGATTTTAAGCGTTTTTTGTGATCACTGGGAGTCCACAGATTCTGCCAATATATGATAATAGGCTGTAGCAAAAATATTTTTGGAGATATTTAAAAAAATCTTTTGCAAAACTTTAAACGCGTTTTCTGGCTAAACTAGAAGAGATAGAGCGATTTTACGTGTTTTTTGTGATCACTGGGAGTCCACAGATTCTGCCAATATATAATAATAGGCTGCAGCAAAAATATTTTTGGAGATATTTAAGAAAATCTTTTGCAAAACTTTAAACGCGTTTTCTGGCTAAACGAGAAGAGATAGAGCAATTTTACGTGTTTTTTGTGATCACTGGGAGTCCACAGATTCTGCCAATATATGATAATAGGCTGTAGCAAAAATATTTTTGGAGATATTTAAGAAAATCTTTTGCAAAACTTTAAACGCGTTTTCTGGCTAAACTAGAAGAGATAGAGCGATTTTACGTGTTTTTTGTGATCACTGGGAGTCCACAGATTCTGCCAATATATGATAATAGGCTGTAGCAAAAATATTTTTGGAGATATTTAAGAAAATCTTTTGCAAAACTTTAAACACGTTTTCTGGCTAAACTAGAAGAGATAGAGCGATTTTAAGCGTTTTTTGTGATCACTGGGAGTCCACAGATTCTGCCAATATATAATAATAGGCTGTAGCAAAAATATTTTTGGAGATATTTAAGAAAATCTTTTGCAAAACTTTAAACGCTTTTTCTGGCTAAACGAGAAGAGATAGAGCATTTTTACGTGTTTTTTGTGATCACTGGGAGTCCACAGATTCTGCCAATATATGATAATAGGCTGTAGCAAAAATATTTTTGGAGATATTTAAGAAAATCTTTTGCAAAACTTTAAACGCGTTTTCTGGCTAAACTAGAAGAGATAGAGCGATTTTACGTGTTTTTTGTGATCACTGGGAGTCCACAGATTCTGCCAATATATGATAATAGGCTGTAGCAAAAATATTTTTGGAGATATTTAAAAAAATCTTTTGCAAAACTTTAAACGCGTTTTCTGGCTAAACTAGAAGAGATAGAGCGATTTTACGTGTTTTTTGTGATCACTGGGAGTCCACAGATTCTGCCAATATATGATAATAGGCTGTAGCAAAAATATTTTTGGAGATATTTAAGAAAATCTTTTGCAAAACTTTAAACGCGTTTTCTGGCTAAACTAGAAGAAATAGAGCGATTTTACGTGTTTTTTGTGATCACTGGGAGTCCACAGATTCTGCCAATATATGATAATAGGCTGTAGCAAAAATATTTTTGGAGATATTTAAAAAAATCTTTTGCAAAACTTTAAACGCGTTTTCTGGCTAAACTAGAAGAGATAGAGCGATTTTACGTGTTTTTTGTGATCACTGGGAGTCCACAGATTCTGCCAATATATGATAATAGGCTGTAGCAAAAATATTTTTGGAGATATTTAAGAAAATCTTTTGCAAAACTTTAAACGCGTTTTCTGGCTAAACTAGAAGAGATAGAGCGATTTTAAGCGTTTTTTGTGATCACTGGGAGTCCACAGATTCTGCGAATATATGGTAATAGGCTGTAGCAAAAATATTTTTGGAGATATTTAAAAAAATCTTTTGCAAAACTTTAAACGCGTTTTCTGAATAAACTAGAAGAGATAGAGCGATTTTAAGCGTTTTTTGTGATCACTGGGAGTCCACAGATTCTGCCAATATATGATAATAGGCTGTAGCAAAAATATTTTTGGAGGTATTTAAGAAAATCTTTTGCAAAACTTTAAACGCGTTTTCTGGCTAAACGAGAAAAGATAGAGCAATTTTACGTGTTTTTTGTGATCACTGGGAGTCCACAGATTCTGCCAATATATGATAATAGGCTGTAGCAAAAATATTTTTGGAGATATTTAAGAAAATCTTTTGCAAAACTTTAAACGCGTTTTCTGGCTAAACTAGAAGAGATAGAGCGATTTTACGTGTTTTTTGTGATCACTGGGAGTCCACAGATTCTGCCAATATATGATAATAGGCTGTAGCAAAAATATTTTTGGAGATATTTAAAAAAATCTTTTGCAAAACTTTAAACGCGTTTTCTGGCTAAACTAGAAGAGATAGAGCGATTTTACGTGTTTTTTGTGATCACTGGGAGTCCACAGATTCTGCCAATATATGATAATAGGCTGTAGCAAAAATATTTTTGGAGATATTTAAAAAAATCTTTTGCAAAACTTTAAACGCGTTTTCTGGCTAAACTAGAAGAAATAGAGCGATTTTACGTGTTTTTTGTGATCACTGGGAGTCCACAGATTCTGCCAATATATGATAATAGGCTGTAGCAAAAATATTTTTGGAGATATTTAAAAAAATCTTTTGCAAAACTTTAAACGCGTTTTCTGAATAAACTAGAAGAGATAGAGCGATTTTAAGCGTTTTTTGTGATCACTGGGAGTCCACAGATTCTGCCAATATATGATAATAGGCTGTAGCAAAAATATTTTTGGAGATATTTAAAAAAATCTTTTGCAAAACTTTAAACGCGTTTTCTGGCTAAACTAGAAGAGATAGAGCGATTTTAAGCGTTTTTTGTGATCACTGGGAGTCCACAGATTCTGCCAATATATAATAATAGGCTGCAGCAAAAATATTTTTGGAGATATTTAAGAAAATCTTTTGCAAAACTTTAAACGCGTTTTCTGGCTAAACGAGAAGAGATAGAGCAATTTTACGTGTTTTTTGTGATCACTGGGAGTCCACAGATTCTGCCAATATATGATAATAGGCTGTAGCAAAAATATTTTTGGAGATATTTAAGAAAATCTTTTGCAAAACTTTAAACGCGTTTTCTGGCTAAACTAGAAGAGATAGAGCGATTTTACGTGTTTTTTGTGATCACTGGGAGTCCACAGATTCTGCCAATATATGATAATAGGCTGTAGCAAAAATATTTTTGGAGATATTTAAGAAAATCTTTTGCAAAACTTTAAACACGTTTTCTGGCTAAACTAGAAGAGATAGAGCGATTTTAAGCGTTTTTTGTGATCACTGGGAGTCCACAGATTCTGCCAATATATAATAATAGGCTGTAGCAAAAATATTTTTGGAGATATTTAAGAAAATCTTTTGCAAAACTTTAAACGCTTTTTCTGGCTAAACGAGAAGAGATAGAGCGATTTTACGTGTTTTTTGTGATCACTGGGAGTCCACAGATTCTGCCAATATATGATAATAGGCTGTAGCAAAAATATTTTTGGAGATATTTAAGAAAATCTTTTGCAAAACTTTAAACGCGTTTTCTGGCTAAACTAGAAGAGATAGAGCGATTTTACGTGTTTTTTGTGATCACTGGGAGTCCACAGATTCTGCCAATATATGATAATAGGCTGTAGCAAAAATATTTTTGGAGATATTTATAAAAAATCTTTTGCAAAACTTTAAACGCGTTTTCTGGCTAAACTAGAAGAGATAGAGCGATTTTACGTGTTTTTTGTGATCACTGGGAGTCCACAGATTCTGCCAATATATGATAATAGGCTGTAGCAAAAATATTTTTGGAGATATTTAAGAAAATCTTTTGCAAAACTTTAAACGCGTTTTCTGGCTAAACTAGAAGAAATAGAGCGATTTTACGTGTTTTTTGTGATCACTGGGAGTCCACAGATTCTGCCAATATATGATAATAGGCTGTAGCAAAAATTATTTTTGGAGATATTTAAGAAAAATCTTTTGCAAAACTTTAAACGCGTTTTTCTGGCTAAACTAGAAGAGATAGAGCGATTTTACGTGTTTTTTTGTGATCACTGGGAGTCCACAGATTCTGCCAATATAGGATAATAGGCTGTAGCAAAAATATTTTTGGAGATATTTAAGAAAATCTTTTGCAAAACTTTAAACGCGTTTTCTGGCTAAACTAGAAGAGATAGAGCGATTTGTAAGCGTTTTTTGTGATCACTGGGAGTCCACAGATTCTGCGAATATATGATAATAGGCTGTAGCAAAAATTTATTATCTTGGCAGACTACT
>NW_026578436.1:0-22286 GCF_029603195.1 Condylostylus longicornis
ACTTCTCCCAAACATTTGTTGGGCGATTTGAGTCTCCAGATGTAGAGCCATCCTGCAGCAGTGCCTGTTGCGAACAGACCCAATTCTAAATCAACTGCTAATGTTGTAATGGAGTGGCTGGTAACGGGAACTGTTGGCCAGCCAACCAAAGCCAGGCATGGGTCATCGAAAGGTGCATGGCTAGGACACAATGAGCTTGCCATTGTGACGAAATGGATTAAAACAATGAAATTGATTCGCTGAAATGCATAATTTCCGCTGCATTAAAAATGTCTGTTGTGTCACACATTGTATGAGTCGTCGATTAATATTCTTGAGCCATTCCAGTTGAGATTTCAAAATCGAATCACATCCAGCACAGAATCGATTTTCCAAAACCAGCATGAACAAGAAGGCCTTCAGAAACAGGTCCTTTACCACTCGAGATATGGCCATTGCAACATTGGATAAAGGAGATCAACGCCATATTCAGGAGTTGTCGTCGTATGATAGAGAGACTGATGAAGATGAAAATGAATCTGAATTCTGTGATAAGAATGGGATCGAGCCTCGTCTTCCGGTTGTATTGCAACATGTGACAGAAGACTCGGAGGATACCGTCTTTACGAAAAGTCCTCAAAGGTCATCCTTCAGATCAACGATCCCTTCTCGTCCAGGTAGGATCGACTGAACACTCTTCTCTCTACTTCAATCTTCTCAGCGTGTCTCCAATCCGCGTTTCCACGTTTAAGGGGTTCCTGTCGTGGCAGAGATGGTTTTAATGATGATCAAGGTTTCTCAGAAGACGATGAAGCCAGTTCTGACATCACGACAGGCTCGTCTTACTACAGCTGCCCCGAAGAGAGAGACGCATTGCATCTCAGTGATGACGAAGGGGCTGTTTTCGACAGCTGTACCAGTAAAATTAATCGCAAAACAGTGTCAGTCGTTGAATTCCTCAGACACCAGGGGTCCCTCGTTCTTCTGGAAACTCCTCGTAATACTCGCATTCGACCTTCACAAGGGGATTTGGACTCCTTTCCTGATTTTGTCACCACGCCTCCTTCATCAGCTTCGGACAGCCGCAGCCAGAGAAGAAACGCTCAAACGAAGATTCTTGATTTTTCCGAATTGCTGTCTCTTGATTTATCCTCTCGTCATCTCGCAGGTTCAACAACTGCTGATGTACGAAAAAAAGTTCCAACTCCGAATAGATTTCGGACATCGAATTGGAACCCTTCAATGCGGTCGCGCGCTTATTCAAATCCCGAGTTTAATCATTCTGGAAAGTCCCTTCGTCGGTCGTCGTCGGCCAAATGGGTCCGCCCTACAGAAACATTTGGTGGAAATTCCACTCCGTTCCGAGAACCTCCGACTCGACGGGGTGGCCGTCAGCTACTCCATCGTCATCCATCCAATCGTCACTATCAACCCTACAAAAGGCGATATATTGGAGCGAAATTTGGGACTCCCAGACAATCTGACAGAAAACAATTTTCGGAATTACATCACGAATTTATAGGAATTGATTCTCCGTTTTTTCAACCCCAAACCATCTCCTTCGATTCTTTCGGTCAGCCATTTCATCTGGAACATGAAAGACAAAAGAACCGTTTTTCAACTTCAACTCAGCGTCTTTCATTCTCCCCTGACGCTCCACAAGATTCCTCTCCGGGTTCATTCGATCGTAGTTTGCCGATTAATCCGTCTGTCCAAAAACCGTCTCCTTTTCCCCCCCACTTCTTCATCATCACTCGATTCTACATTCCTACCCAAATTGTCTCCGCTCCCCTTTTCTGCAGTGAACTCTGATGGTAATTTCCTTGTTGTATGGAGTTCTCGAACTTTTCTCTTTTTTCAGGTTTGCATTCCCAACTGCATTCCTCCCACAAACCAAACCATTTTACATTAAAGGATTTCTTTCTTGAAGAATTATTCTCCCAACGGCTTCCCCGTCAGTCGCCACCCCCCTTCAGTTTTCGCCACTCCCCCAGATGAATTCATCAGCAGCCCCACTGAAGCAGCGAAGAAGACTCTACTGATGGACGCAATCCCAAAGGTAAATGAAATTTCAATTTTTCTTGTTCGCTCGTTTCATTTTCCTTCTCTCTCAGAATCAAATCAGAAATTTGCTTCAATTGCCACTCGCATTAGAGAAACTGTTCTCTCTTGGTGTTGGAATTTGTTTGCAATCCTATTTATATGAATTAACGTTTATGCCAGTTCAAGCCTTCATTGCATCCATCAAGCTGCTTGTCTTGATGTATTGTTACTTCACTCAACGACTTCCTGTATGGAGGAGAAGCTTAAAGGTTTTCTTATCAACAATCAAATCGACCAAAGCAACATATCCATTGATGCAAGGGTTCTCATACATTTCTTCACGTATTCAGATCCTTGATCAAAAGATATTTTCGTCTAAAGGCTTCTTTTCTTACATTGCGGATTTCGTGGTTCCATCAAAGGCTCGACGTCGCTTCTGGGCATCGGTGCAAGCATTCTGGAGAATCATCTGGTTAGACTCCAACACGTACAATCGTTCTGTCCTTGAAGAAATGTCGGCCGCGTTGGCTGATGTCCTTCTAACGTCTCCGATATCACAACAACGATGGCAGTCTCCTTCTCGGCACACTCCATTACTCTCTCAGCCGCCTCTATCGACTCCCGCATGCCAACAGACGCGCAGAAGTCTTTTGTGGTCAGATACTGCAGTACCATCACTAACAAAAACCTCACCTGTTAATTCGGAGCGACTTCTCAAGGATTCGAGTTTGGGTCTTCGGTTCTCGACTGTCGGCGAGATCACTGATACAAAGAGACGCGCTTCTGTTTCCGAAGGCCTGCGTTACTCGAAAGAACTCCCCACATTCGAAAATACTCCATCGCAAGACAACAGGGTTGGAGTTGACAACCAGGTCGACTCTCAGCCAAAACGATCTTTCCTCTTAAGTCGCACAGAAGCGTGCGATTTAACAAGAACAGTGATTCTTGTCTTGGGGGTTTGGTTGTTCAATAATTTCATTGATATTTCAGAGGTGTACCATTTCATTCGCGCTCAAAATTTGATGAAAATGTATGTGATTTTCAACATGTTAGAAATTTTCGAGCGTTTATGGAGATCATTAGGACGCGATGCTCTTGATTCACTGATGCGCCAAGTTGTATCGTTTTCGATCGTTGAGCGTCTCCCAACAGTCCAGCGCGTCTCGGTTCAAGGGGTCGATCCGTTAATAAAATCATCACAGGGATTGAAGAAGATGCAAGAAGGATTCCTCGAGCCACAGGAGAGTCCCTTTCAAGGAAATGAATGGGTTGACATTGGGATTTCAGCGACAGATACTAACGCTCTACGTTCTGTTCATCCGCCTGAAGAACCATCACGTTTGTCTCGGAGAGGTATTATTCCAACGAAGCAACGCAGCACACTTGGAACGCTTTACCCCCTCCGAACAACCTCATGTTCGTCCGAACAATGGGGCTCTGGAGAACGTATGCATTTTTGTAGATCTGCCTCATTATCGCCTCTTTCGGACACTCGACATTGTCCACCTGACCAATTCTTCAGAAGAATAAAACGTCAACAGGATACTAACTCGAGTTGCATCCATCATGAACAACAACTGTCTCCATCACCAATCCGAAGTCTTTCTTTTGTTCGAGCGTCCCCTCAGAATTCTTTTGCGTCACTCATTCCTACAGGAACCCCAATCTCACCTGCATTGATCAATCCCACCCCCCGACCGGTCATCCTCGCTCGTCACTATCCCAATGCTTGCTACCCCCCGTTGTCCCAAAGGACCCTCAAGCTTGGGACACTTCGCCCAAAAATTCTGAATCCCTTCTTCAATCCCTTACACGTCGCGACATTGTACATCCGGGTGTTTCCGCTATTAAGGAGAATCCTCCATTCGGTTCATCGTCGACTCATCAACCTGAAGTGCCTTTTTCGTCTTTCGCGAGAATATGGAAAATGACGAGTGGTGGTCGTCGTTTGATCCTCTATATTGCCGTGAGTCGCATCTTCTTGGAGGACACACTTATTTTTAAACGCTTCTGTTTGTTCATTTCAGCTCGTGCTGATTTATGTTGTCGTTCATAGCTTTTCTCATCTTATTCGCGTCTTGCTGCTCAACATAGCTATCAACTCATCTGACTCTGTGATGTTCTTGATTGTCACGACAAACAATTTTGCTGAAATTAAGTCGACCGTAAGTTCAGATTCCAAAAACTTCATTATTTTCTAGAATCCTTCCACATATTTTTGTTTGGTTTCAGGTCTTTAAGAAGAATGATGCAAAGACTCTTTTTCCCATCGCTGCATCGGATGCAATTGAGCGCTTTTATCTTGTTCATGACGCCGTTATTGTGTTTCTTCGACTTTCCGTTTCTGCACGAACCCCAATCGTCTCCTACTTCAGCGTCTCGTGGTGGTTGGTAAGGTTCCTTCTATTTAATTAGAATTGCAATCTTTCTTCACTTGCTCTTGGTGTTTCCAGGTCAGTATGGTCGCACTTGAACTCGGTGTTGATTGGTTTAAACACGGATTTCTATTGAAATTAAATCGGATCGAGTCTGATGTTTTTGAGCAATATCGTCAGGTTCGGCTTCTATTCAATTTATATAGCTTTTTTATTGTCTTGTTTAGGTTTTTCTGGCAGATCTTCTCGTGTGTCGAATGAAGCACCCTCCTAAGGATGATACAGCGATTCTTGGGTCTTGGTCGCTTCCATGCCGCGGATTTTATTCCTTCCCTCACGTTTGTGCCAGGTATGATGTTTTTGCTAAATTGTTTAAATTGCGCACACTCTTTTTCAATATGACAGACGCATTGGATTCATCGGTCTCCCTCTAACTGCGCAATTGCTCTGCTGCATGCCAAAGTAAACAGTCATCACGTTATCCCATATATCTTTGTTGGCCTCACAGGTTTCCTTTTTGGTCGTCCCCTTTTTTGGCAACACTGACTGTTGCTCTTCTTTGGAGCAGTCTTCTCGTTCTTGCCATCATCGTGTCTCTCTGGATGGTCACTTACGCGGTTCGCCGAAAATGCAAATTAAGAAATTTAGACAAGAAATTGGATCAACTGTCAGCGATGTAGAGTGCAGTGTGAGTACAGTATTCGGTTTTATTCGTCACTTTCGAACGATACAACAACACGAAAAATCGAGTGGTAACGATAGATTACCAACAAAGTCGATGTTCAGCTATTTGGCTGGAATCTTGAAGCTGAATTTTTTGCCCGAGAACGTGAAAGTTGCTACATTCTTCTCGACTGTTGCCGCTGGAGGAGTCAAGAACGGACTCGCCAGAAAAACAGAATTATCCACAAAAACGGGCTTCGGTCTGAAGAGTCTGAAGAAATTCTTCCAGGAAATGCGCTTCTTAAAGCGGAACGGCACAATTGAAGAAGCAGATGACCCAGAATGCGAACCAATAATCAAAGTGCCCTTCTGTCCAGAATTATCAAATAGAATGAAATTCACAACGGGATGAGGTGGAAGCTCCGATTGAGGGCGCTGGCACACCAGGGTCTCGCGTTGAAGCAATTCAGCCATCTCCGCTTCCTTCTTCTCTTGAAGAGTCGTTTTATCCAGAGGTCCTTCGGGTTGAGGATTCCGTTCCTTCACCGGCATTTTGACACCAAAGGCGTTTGCATAATTAATGGCGCCGCCAACAGTGTAATGGAGCGACTCAGTGTTTGCACACATCGTGCATCTGATCGAATAGTCATCTGTCATCTTATAGTCTTTCGCCCTTGGGTCGCCATAAGTTGTCACTACTGGTACCGAAAACGGCTGTACTTCAAATTCGCTCTTCACGAAGTCTTTGTTCAATTCCACCATCGTTTGAAATATCTGCCCTACATTCACCAAAGTGTACCGCTCGCTGTCGTAGACCATAACGACACGTTGCTTCTCAGCGTCTCGCATCACTTTCCACTTTTCCAACTCTTCCTCGAACAAGACCTTCGCCTCTGGCGTGGTCTTCATGTACAGTTCTTGCATTATTCGGACCACCTCCTTGAGCTGGTTGAATGTGGTAGGCATCAGAGGGCATTTCAGCGTTACCCTCGATGGCCGCGGGGGCATTTTATCCTTGTCGGGACGATCGGCATAAAGCTCTGTTTTCACTTCAAACATCAAGTCTGCGGGTAAGCCACCCTTATATTGCACCTGAATTCAAAAAAAAATTAATTCAACTCAACGCGGATAAGAACCCACCCAGCTCAAGTACAGAGGAGCACTTGCTCTTGCAGGAAGTGCACTGGAAAACGTTGTTTCCAGCTTCCAGTAACACTGCTTTTCCTTTCCCACATTTGCTGGTGTCCACTCATTTTTCTCAGTCAAAGCGAGAACCTGCTTCAACTCGCGATTGAAGTTTCGGAAAAGAGCTGCAACCATCTTCTCATCAGCCTGTTTTTCTGGACCCAAATCCGCGGCGGTTTTTCTGAGAGATTTTCTGCCGCGAGCCGAAGCAATTTTGTTAACAAGTTCTGACATGAAGGGAACTTTTTTGCCATGAAGAACAGCAGCTGATCTTTCCAAAAACAAGAAAGCAAAGAGACCGCAAATAACGCCGAGAAACCGCATTTTTTACTGAGTTGGAAGAAATGTAACCTGACACCACGCAGGCCGTCGGTAACGGTTCCTGGGACACATCGGTCCACGTATACACATCGAAAAAAAAAGATTCAATATCAAACAAATTTAACTCTGCTCGCAATTAGTGCGTCTTTTGTGATGGTTGTTGCACTACAAACTCATCAATGAATTTTCTAACCGCTCTGTCTCCTTCGTTTAGCGCGTTGGTCTGCAACTCTCCATTGAGAATCAATTTCACTGCTGTGCGTATTTCATGAGCTCCCATTGTTTGTTTGTTGGAGTTTCCAAAATTAGCTAACCTCCCAGCTTCTGTTGCCAAACGCTCCAATAAATCACACACAAATGAATTGAAAACTTTCATGGCCTTCAAAGAAACATTCAGCTCTGGTCTGGTTTCGCGCATAATTCGGAGAATATAAGTAGAATATTTGTGGTAGTCTCGTTTACGTTGACGACCTTTAATCCCCTCATCTGGGCGTGCAGCATTCCCCCTTTTACTCGAACTAAGTTTATCGCGCTTCACTTTCTTCTCACCAGATGGCGAAGGTTTCTTGGATGATTGACTTGCGACCATGAGGAATTTAACGAAACAATTTATACGTTTTACGTTTTTTTTGATTAGTGTACTTTCGACGTTTTCGTTTTTGATTACGAGACAGGCAAAACGAATTACATGCACAACGGCAAGAATCACAGAAGCACGCTTCTTCACATCGACCAAGATGTATCGCACGCCTTCCATATCGAGACAGAACTCGCTTTAGTAACAAACAGCCGTCCGTTCATTTGTGTTAAATTTCACGCTCCATTATACGTTTGATCATGCTACCGATTCTTTGAATTTGCTCTCTCGATTCGAGCTGCGATGCCCAGGATGGAAATGAAAATGGAGCATTTGCCACTTCATTGAGAGAATGATCCAGTTGAACATTTTCTGCACTTTCTTTTTCTGTGCTAAAAAGTGATTGGGCGTCAGAAGTCGCTGGCCATGAGTATTTGAGGCTGTGGAGGCAGATGAACGAGTGCCTATCAATCGGGTAAAGAACAGTCTTGGAGACACTTGGAATGGAAAGAGAAAGACGATTGATTCCCGGGAGCTGAGAAGAGAGATCAACTGGGAAGGAATGAATCCTTGAACTGCGACCACTCACTCCACTCTTCCTCTTCAAATTGGAGCCTCGATTCTCCTTCCTTCAGCAGTGTTGAGTACACGCGATCATTGACGATCGAAGTCCCACTTGCCTGGAAAAGAAAATCTGGCTCCATTCAATTGGATCGTTTTCCTCACCAATAGATGAGCTCTGAGTTGATGCGTCCGTCCGGTCACAGGTTGACAAAGAACAAGAGGAGATGGACCTGAAATACGAGAATAAATGTATTCAAGAGTAAATGTATTGGTGTTCAATCCTACCCTCAGTCAACGGGATAAAAACGGACACTGATTGCTTTCCCTATGCAAGGACGTTGAAGAGTTGAATGGCAGAAATCACTCACATGCTCTACAGAAGGCACTGAGTACAACGGTTTGTTTGCTTGATGCTTTTTCACTTGAAGAGGAACTCGACATATTAAAACATTCACAAGGGAAAGAGGATCCATGGGGTCGACGGCAACTGATGCCCACTCGAAGTCATCCTTGGAGGCAAACCTCGCTGAATGGCTGCGGAAATGAAGATGATAATTTAGCGATGTAAAACTTTGAAGCGAGTGAGAGCCGTGACGACAAAATTCGAGATACAGTTTCTGCAAGAATTCAAGAGAAAATCGGAAGGTGATTTATCGTACTTGACTTGGAGAAGAAAATCAATCCCGAAGTTTGTCGATCTAAGCGATTGATTGGATGAAGATAGAAGTCTGAAAAAACTGTTGTTGTGGTAGAAATAACTTGAAAGCCAAACCTGGGGAGCTTCCTGAAAATCCCTTCAGAAGATGCACAAGAGAAAGTTTCTGGAATCTGCCTTGCGGCATACAACTAAGAGAGAGACAAATATGAAGGAGATAATCAAGGAGATAATCAAGGAGATAATCAAGGAGATAATCAAGGAGATAATCAAGGAGATAATCAAGGAGATAATCAAGGAGATAATCAAGGAGATAATCAAGGAGATAATCAAGGAGATAATCAAGGAGATAATCAAGGAGATAATCAAGGAGATAATCAAGGAGATAATCAAGGAGATAATCAAGGAGATAATCAAGGAGATAATCAAGGAGATAATCAAGGAGATAATCAAGGAGATAATCAAGGAGATAATCAAGGAGATAATCAAGGAGATAATCAAGGAGATAATCAAGGAGATAATCAAGGAGATAATCAAGGAGATAATCAAGGAGATAATCAAGGAGATAATCAAGGAGATAATCAAGGAGATAATCAAGGAGACATTTGATGCTGGCTGCTATCTTAGGAATTCACGACTATCATCTCATACGGCAATCCTGAAGGTTTGGAACAAACGAGCAATTGCGGAGTGTCCAAGATAACGCTAAGATGAAACGGGCGAGGCTCCACCAATGTCTGCGATGAGAGGTTAGACTGCTTGATGATACAATGTCTGAGATAGCGACATTTATCTGTTGCGTACTTCGTGAAATATTAAGGAGTACTGGATTGTGTCACCGTTACGCAATTGATAATCCCAAGGAGATTGGAATTGTGCGATGATTGGGATGTTGTTGATGTAGACTCCATTCGAATGAACATCGTCATCACTGTCTCCTGATTGATGCTTGATGATGATGATTTCATGACAGTCGAGATGAAACTCCGTGGAAAAGATGACGCAATCTGAAATTATTAAGCAGGTCACTCAATCACCGTCGCGAAGTATGTAGAACACTCTCAACTTAAAATTTAAAGCTTCATTCAATAAAGAGGAGAAGCTGTATTTGCACTTACGTTTGGCCAATCCATCTTTCTTTACAATCAAATTCAAATGTTTTCAGATATTCTGGGACAACAAGGAATTTGGCATGGGATTCAATGTTTGACGATGCATCATCTGATGAGCGACGCTGCACGTTGGAACTATTCAACTCAACAGTAGGAAATGGGAATGAAAGGGAGGCAGCTTGACTCATTGACAGGGACAATTCTTGAAGCAAAAAAGAAAAAAAAATGGAGAAGAACGATCAGCCGATCACCAAACAGTGTCAGTATCGCTCGAATCTTCTACTCCACGTGAAACTTCATGAACATTTCGACGAAGCATCGGCTTTCCAGCCTTTCGATCTGGAAGGATCCCACAATCCAACATTTCCTCAAGTGGATTCTCACCAATGATTGAAGCGCGTATGTTGAGTCTTATATATGGGGAGGGAATTGTTTCACCAGTCGATTTACACGGAATATCAAGAACTATCGATAAACGTCCATTTGGTCCGACTGGCGTTAGAAAGACTTTGAGATCTGTGGACAGAGTTTGATGCCCCAATGATAGAAAGATGAATCCGTGTGCTTGTTCGCTTACACACGAGATTTTTACATTTGTCGCTTCCTTCCTCGTCAGAGCTCTGTTGGCTGTCTATTGCTTCCAATTCTTCAGAAGATGTCACTAAACGAATTTGGAGGTGAGGGTTCCCTTGGGCGACTGAAACGCTAGAACTGGAACGGTTGTGGTGTATGAATATCTAGATCGCAGCATTCCAAGTTTCACGTCGACTGATAGCAACTCAGAGGTCGTCATTGCTATTTTAAGAACATTGCTTGCTGTTCACCAACAGTTACGGTACGCAAATTAGGTTTGGTGTGTGACTGGAAAGAGCAAAAAGAGTTAGTTGAACCTGGAGGGATCAAAGTAGTTTTCGTCGAATTTGTAAAGACGACAATTTCCTTCCTCTGCGCCTGTAGCGAATCCTTTTCCATCAGGCATGAACGCGACTGAATTGATTGGACTGAAATGTCCAGAGACGAATCCAAGAATTTCGCCGGTGACTAGATGCATGAGAACTGCTTCCTGTTTACCCTCCTGAGCCTCTGCAGCACAACAAGAGACCATTCACCATTCGAAGACCAAGTCCCTTTCCCCAGATGGCAGCCCGTTTCCATTCAGGGATGTAGATATGAAGCACGGCTACTCACTTGTGGTGGTAACTTCACTTGCTTTTTGTCCTCCAGCAACTATAATGTGCAACCGTCTTGTATCGTCTTCTCTATCGAAAAGCGGCGAGATAGAACATCCGTTGAGTGGCCGATCTGTTTTAAACGTCTGAGAATCAAAAATAAAGGAGTCGTAGAAAACAAATCGCAATTCTTAAAAAGAAATAGAGAATTGTCTAAATGGACCCACTTGAATTTGTTCCCAACTTGGGACAGACCACAGAGCGGCGGTTCCGTCGTTGCAGCTTGTCAGACATACAGTGCGTTGATGAGAGAAATCCATACAAGTGATCTCTCTGATAGAAGAATGAATATGAATGGACTCAATCGACTTGTTCTCACCCGTTGTGAATCTTCTTCTCTGTCGTCTTCTGTCCACTTTCCAGATTCCATTCAATAATCGTTCCATCTACATGTCGCGAGATGATCGACTGATCAAACTGCCCCCATGCGACTCCAATGCAGCGTGACTTGTAATCAACAAATTCGTGAACCTTCACATAATCGTCTTTTTGATCATTCCACTCATACACCTGAACAGCTTCTTTGACACGAGCTCCAAGAGAATCACGAGCAACAGCGAACTTCGTCTAAGAATAAAGAAGTACAGAAAGAGCAGATCTGCATCATGTGGAAAATACACGCGGGAACTGAGGAATGAGCGTCATCGTTGAGGATTTGAAATTACTTGATTATTTAAACTAGTTTATTTATTTTGTAGCTGAATTACTTGATTGATTGGATTCTTATTCCACGAAACGGCACGCGCAACAGAATCTAATGACATGTGACGGAGTTGCTTTCCTGTTGCAACGTCGAATATGAATATTCCTTCTGCTGATGCTGCTATCAACTTGGAACCATCATACGTCACGTCGACCTCCCATATGACTTTCTCATTCAGCGGAACTCCATCAACGACCGGAACTAACTGGCCTGAAAAATGGTGGAAAAATATGTGCAATCAAAGCGCGACTCGTCAGCATTTCCCCACCAAGGTGTTTTCCGTCCTCAACGTCCCAAACGCAGAGATTTCCATCTTTTCCACAAGAGAAAAGAAGGTCCCCTGCGTGGCTGAAAACGACTTTCGTCAGAGGACGGAAGTGCCCGTTCAACACCAACGGTTTCATGATCCTAGGGGACCTGTCCTTAAAAAGGACCTGCTGGTTGAAACAGGTTGACTAAAGCGTCCCATTTGGGGCAGCCGGGGTGTTCAGGATTTATCTCGCTCCCTAGAGAGGCAGTGAGTTCAGTTCCACGTTGTTACTATAGATGTTGCAGAACAGCTTTTGACTAAAAATGAACATTCAGGCCTCCTCTGCTCGCCGTTGTCTCTTCTTTTCTCTTTGCCGTTGACCTGTAGGAGACAAACAACATCGCGCAGTATCCAGTGCATGATCAGCCTCGTAACGCATTACCTCTGCTATAAGTTTTGCGTTTCTTTGAGACCTTTATCGGCTCGGCACTAGACTCCTTTTTCATTTGGCCGCTCCTCAACTTCTCCAGTAGCTTTTCATGATGTTTCAGAGCTCTTCTATCCTCCACAGCAAAATCAACTATGGGACGCTTGCTGTCTGTAGCGATTTTTGGGTTGTTATTCAAGTAATGAAGAACCTTCAAAGCGACTTCAGGATGTTCAAAACTCGCGTAACCAAACCCTCTGGATTTGCGAGCTACAAACAAAATAGAAATCATCATGCAATCAGTTCAAATTCCACACACACACCTTTAGGCTCAGCTAGATTTCCGTCATCTGGCTTCTCTGAAACAATCACGCACTGCTTTAGATTCTTCTCTGCAGCACGACGAATCCAGTGTTTCTTCACAGCTCTTGCGTCTTTCTGGCCTTTCCCGAATTCTGGATATTTCTGTACTAAAACTTTTCCAACTTCTTGATCATTCGAGCAAAAATCGATAATTTCCTGATGAAGCTGTTCTTTTTGCATTGTTAGTGGAATGTTCTTGATCGAAAGACCTGAATTGAATCTGACTCTGAAATCTTGATAGAAGCTTACGAAGAGGATTGATCACATAATTTGGATTGTTTAACTTAATCTTCTTCTCCTTGTAGATATTTTCTCTTCTTCTTGCGTCACCCTTCGACATTCCCTACAAACAGCAAATAAATATTCAATTTGATCAAATCTATTCGCCTCTACCTTAGCTTCTTTTCCATCAACTCCAATATATCCAATATCCATCAAATGCATATTTTTCTTGATCACTGTGGATGTTTCTCTCTCCTTCGCCAATTCATTTGCATCCTGGCGATTCAATGCAAGAGACGTTCGAACACGACGTCCACAAATCGTCACGCCAAGCCCCTCAAGAGGAACATCTGATAGAGAAAGAATCACTTGAGTCTCCTCATAGTCATGGGGTCTTCTAGCAGGATATTCATGGCTTTTATTCTTCCACTATTTCTAATTCCTTACCACTAAAATCAGGCAATCGACTTTTGGATCGAGAATTACCAAATGATAACAAACGATCACCAACACGCTGATCCTCTTCGATAACTTCAAGGGCAGAAGATTGATCACGAAATTTTACAAATGCTGTTCCTTTCGATAAACCTACAATCCAGAAGAAATAAATGTTTCAAGTCAAACAAATAGACGTCGCACCTTCTGGAGTTTTCAATACTCTCGCATAAACAATCGGTCCATAACTCGAGAATGCTGCTTTAATGTCTTCAATTGTTGCGCTAAATGGAATATTTCTCACATGAACTGTTTTTCCTTCATCTACATCATTAAATGATTTTTTCTCATCTTTTCCCTTCTCTATTTCTTCATTCTCTATTTCTTCATCATCCATAATTGACTCTGAATCTGATCTGGTACTCCCTTGTTCCGTTTCTACATCTTGCTCATTCTTTTCATCCATCTTTGTACCTCCATTCATCACATCATCATCGCTCTCATCATCTTCCGGCTCATTCAACCCCAACACCTCTAGAGCTTGTTGTCTTGCTGCATTTCCTTCTACTTCTGGATCAATCTCGCTCAATTGTTCTTCATCCTCACTTTCGTCGTCAACAATTTTCTTGAGAGAAACACACATCGCGTCGTATAGTTCATAATCAATTCTAGAGCATCTCACTTCTGGCATTTCTCCCATCAGTCTATCAAAATTGGGTTTTTGGCACTTTTTCCACTGATTTTAAGGCAGAAAAAATTTCTTTATCTGCCGCAAAATCCACAACCACCGGTCTTCCCTTCAAAGGCTTTTTGTTCAACTCCTTGACGGCTTTTTCTGCATCGTCATTCAACTTGAACGTCACGTAAGCAAATCCGCCACTAAAAACAATCAAACACACAGATTTTTCTTCTTTGAGAAAATCTCCGAATGCAGCAGACCAAACCCAACTCGTGTACTCACTGTTCTGCTTTCGGCTCCCCTTTCTTCGGCTGCGGTGGTTTCGACATCCTTAACCGTTTAATCACACCAATTGGCTTCAGCATTGCAAGAATATCAGCTTTCGTTGCTTTGAAGCTGAGATTACGCATGATCAAAGGGCGATCTGCATCAGACTGCGTGAGGTGTTCCGCAGCTAAACTGAATGAGATAATGAGAAATAGGAAGACAGACACTCTAGACACTTTTTTTTTGAAATACGAAGACAGACACTCTAGACACTCTGAGCGATTTCTTACCACGCCACGGCCAACTTCACGTCTCCGCTTCCGTGCGCTTTCTCGCTTCCTCTAAAGAAAGATTCTAAAGCGCTTGATGGAATTTCGAGTCCGTTCAATGAAGCTGCAACTGAAGCAGCGATTTGTGTGGATCCAAGCTCGAAGATCCATTTCTTGGATTCAGATGGTTCACTTGGTTTCTTCCGATCGACATAAACCGCTGTTATTGAAACACTTGGAGGAATGAGGCACGCAACCTGAAAAGAGAGATTTGATAACAACGAGAATGTTTATACGGTTGTCTCTGTAGCGTCCAGATATCGACAAGGTTGAAAGGGTTGAAGGATGACTCACCAAAGCAGCAATCCGTGAATGTGAGAGTGATAATGCAGGAGAGAAGAAGATTGAAATCGAACGTTTTGTGTCGATATCATCTTGAGATGACGCAATTTTGAGTTTCTGGCAGGAGTCACATCCCGATGAGAATTATCAGACCGCGGAAGACACTTACCGATTGGGACATTCTCTGAGTTGTTTTGATCAATAATTTATCCGCTAGAGGAATTTTTTTATCAATTGCAGGTTCAATTGAAATAATTCTTCCATTTAACGAAAATCCATTTAATTTTCTGACAGCGAGATCCATATCCGACTCTAAATAAGAAACCAATTTTTAAACCATCATCATGTTGTCCAAACCCACCCTCATAGAATTCTGCAAATCCATAACCCTTCGACTGATGGCTTTCTTTGTCTCGTACAATAGAAATCCCTTTAACTTTCGCTACTTCACCAAGTACCTTCTTCACTTCTTCTTCAGTCACATCAAATCCTAGATTTCGAATAAACGCTGTCCATTTTTTTCCTCTATTTTGACGTTTTGCTTCGTCAAATCTTTCCTCTCCTTCTCTTCTTTGAGAACGATCGAATTCATCGGCATCATTCATCCACGCTTTTCCTCCTCTTCCTCCTCCGCCCCCTCCGCCTCCTCTGCCTCCTCTGCCTCCTCTTCCTGCTCTGCCTCCTCTGCCTCTGCTTGAAATTCCCTTTCTTTCAGTTCCACGAATCGTCAGCCTTCCCCCCCGTTGCCTGTTACCGCGAAATTGATCGCGAGGCCTTTCATCTCGAGTTTTCTCGCGAGTCCTCTCATCGCGACGACCGCGACCCCTTCCCCCGATTCTCCTCCCTCGATTGGGTGTCGACTTTCCTCGCATCGCAGCAGGAACACCAGGCGTGACTGTTTTTTATAGGCGTGTTAAGTAAAAAACAGGTTACATCAACATGGAAGCAATGTCTTCAGGGGTTTGTTTCACGACCTCCTCTTCATTCGATGAGTCTGACAGACTTCTTGCTCCGCGCTTCTTTGGGAATCGATTACTTGCTTGTTTTGGTGGAGCAAGCTGTCGAGCGAGTTTCGCGAATTCTACTGGGAGGTACGTGACTGTTGATGTCTTCATTAATTTGTTGAACTCTTCTGCATCGCCTGAGTCCCAAGATTCGATGAGTTGTTGTGCTAAGCGGCATTCAGGTGTTTGCAGAAATGATGGACACACTGTTACCGCAGTATCCAAATCATCATTCACAGCTGCGTGATCATTGACATAGAAACGCAAAACAACTTTAGAAAGGCACGATTTGGGAAATGAACCATTCTGAAGAAAAAAGGAGTGATATTGTTGAACAAACAGTCCTATTATTGATCTTGCTATCCACACCGGTAGATTCATACCAGTGGCTTATTGTTATCGTTGATTTTGGTTTGATATGCTCACCTGTTTGAGCTTCGCTTGAGTTGACATCTGAAGATCCAAAGCTTGGAAAAGTTGAGGAACAAATTCTTGATTGGAGACATTTCTTGCTAAAAATCCAATATATGTTTTGAGCACATCGGCAAGGTTGTGATCTTTGTCTTCCAGCTGGTTGAGTTCAATACATTTGCTGTATGCATTTGATGTTCCGCGCAGATCATTTAATTTGCCCTCTCTGATTTCTGCGACTTTCAACCAAACACGGCAGCTGCTGTCAATTTTTCCTGCCAAAAAGTAACACTCCGTTGCCTCCTCTAGCGCTTCACAGCATCCTTTGTAGTCTTTCAGTTGCGCTTGAAATGTCGCCGAAAGATTTTCGAAGCCTCTACCTGCGCCGAACATATCCCCCTGTTGTTTCCTTGTCTGCAAGCAATCAAGAAGAAATTGAAGTCCGCCATTAAAGTTTCAACGTACTTGGGCAAACTCTTTTAGCGCATGAACCGCCTTGTCAAGCTGGCCTGCAGCTTGGAAGCATTTTGCAGCTTCTTGATACTCTAGAGCTGCTTCTTCATAATTAGGTTGAAATTTAAATGCCCACGGATTTGTTTTTAGAGCCTTAGCGGCGTTTTTCAAATGTTTCTCCCCGTTAACAGATGACATGGTGGTGGACGTTAAGACGTCCTGAAACTGTTTGTCGCCTATAGAATTGTGAGATGTGCGAAATACAGTAATTTATCTAACAGATGAAAAAACACCAAATATTTAAAAGGGGCAAGTTCACTTCTGATCAATTTGACCCTCTTCCTCTTCACTTTCGCTTCGACCTTTTCCTGTTTGGCCATTTAATTGACTTGTGGGTCGTCGTTCATTTATTGAACGACTTCTCTGCCTTCGTCGCAGTCTTCGATCCCTCGAACGACTTCTTTGTCTTCCATCTCTTGAACGACTTCCCCGTCTTCCATCTTGGGACAGACTTCTCTGCCTTCCACTTCTTGAACTTCTTTCACTAGTGCGATGATCTCTTGAGCTTTCAAGCCTCCCAACATCTTCAGACTCCATCGAGACATCCTGCTCTTCATTTCTTTTCGGTCGCAAATTTCTTCCCTCTTGATCGGCAGACCTTCGATATCGATCCTGATGATCAGATTCCAATTCACTACGACGGGGAAAGTCTTCAAGTCGCCTTTCATCGTCTCTGCGTCGAGTTGAAAAACTATCTCTGCGACGAGGAGACTCCATTCTCCTATGAATATCTGCAACCAATGAATACAAACAAACAATAAATGACAACAATCAATGAATACAAACAACCCATGAAGACAACAACCAATGTGATATAACGCTAATAAAGATCCAAATCATGGATCATCCATAGAGTCAGGTTTACCTTCGCCATATCTCGGCCCACTACCTCCATAATGTCTTCTACCATTTTCATGATTTCTCTCTAATCGTCTTTCATGATGGTGAAATTCTCGGTGATGAAATTGTCGAGATCGACGATCTGGTTCCTCAATACTTGTTCGCTGCATATCAATGCCATCAAACGATTTAGGGGGAGGGGCTGGACGAGGATTATATGATGCGTGTCTTGGCAGAGTTGTCTCACTGAGATATGTCTACAAACAAACAGATTCATGAGAATATCGTGAAGAGCACTAAGTCATACAGGCCACACTCATCCATTCTCACTTCTAATTCCTTCACGTGCTTTCTGATCGCGTCAAAACCCAAATGAATTCTTCCAACAAAATGTTCATTGAGACGATTTTCTCCATCCTCTATACAAACAAAATTAAATGAAATGAATTGCAATGGGCCTCTTGACTAACTTTCAGACAAAAGTGCACCACAAACGTCGCAGGGTCGCAGCTTCTGAAAGTACATATTCTTCGCGTCCTCAACCCTGCAGGTTTTTTCTTCCTAGACAAAATAAGAAAATCACGCTCCATCCTAAGAGATGAACAACTTACAAGAGCCTGTTTCTTTTTAATATTCAAACGAGTGATCTCGTCCATCACCTTCATTGAACCCCCTACATCTCCTCCATTTCCTAAACAATAAATAAAAAAAAAAATAGAAGTTAAATCAGAAAAAGAATAAAAACTCTTCTTCTCACCCAATTCTTCTGCTTCCTTCATTTTTGCAGCAATTTGAGTTTCAAGTTCATCAACTTCACGTTTCGCAGACGCCTCGATTGATTCGCTTGCCTTATCCTGCGTATCGCATCGCCCCTGAAATGGAAAGCTCACCATTAGACAGAACACTCATTGTTTCCCTGCCTTACTCCGATGGTTTGGCGCGAAATCTTTCGATCACAATCATCAACGTAGAGCCTTAAATGACGCAACGTTGATTCCTCGAACCCATAATTGAATTCCTTTCTTGCTTCCAAATAATGTTCTCTCAAATCCGTCGAGTGTATCTTGGGACACTCACCAAGATATTGTTTCTATTCGAACAAGAAGAGGATTCCAGCCCAGATAAACATGGTCGCTCCACACACGCAGTATTGAACCAAACTCACCGTATTTTGGAACAAGTCATGCGGACACAAACCCGTTAGATAATATTTACAAACTTGATCATCAGTGAAGGTCTTTCTGTTGGATATGTTTGTCTCTGCCTCAACGGAACCCATCAGTTCCGCTAATTGCTTGCGGATTTCGTCCATTGGATCGAATCAAAACTTAAGAAGTAAATCCAAGCCTCCCAAAATTAGAAATTATTAACCTGATCTCCTTCACGCTAATTCATTTTAGTAATCCATTACAACCAGAAAATTTGGGATGCGTCACAGATTTACGAAAGGCAAATCCATTCGAGAAAGTGTTTACAGAAGTACAGATTTTGAGGACCTTTACAATGTTCGTATGTTACAAGACACATAGAGATCAGTGAACACTTCTATAAGTGATGAACAATATTCTGCATTTGATTCAATTGGCGAATAAAAACGAGCGCACCAACGACACGAAGTTTGTTGGTCCTCGCAGAATGAACCTTCTTCAAAAATATTATTAAAATGTTTCGAACTAAGAAATTCTCAATTTTTCATCCTAAATCTCAGAATTCAGAACTCAAAGAAAATCCTTCTGATGAACCACCATTGAAACGACAATGCACATTCCAATCGTCATCATCATCCTATTTGGGACATCAAGACTCGGATTTACGGAACCCATTCGTACCAGCTGAAGTAAGCACTTGATCTCATCGCCGTGATTTCATCGCGCTCCATTCTTTGATCAGGTTTATTTGACTACAACAGATTACGATCTCGCATTGAATGTAAGTCTTTTTATCAATTAATGAAAACAGATTCTATTGATGATCAGTTCAAATTTGAAGGCATTGCCAGTGCCAATTCACACTCCTCTATTGTTTGGACTCCAGTCGATCTTCCCACTCCGAGTGGATCCTTAGATTTGGGATCCTTAGATTTAGGATCCCATCCATTACCGTCTTCTTGTGTCTATCGACCATTCAGCCAATCAAGGCTACGCTCTCAACGAACGAATGATAATGAATTAGTGTCCCAAGAAACGTCGTGGTCTCAACTGTCGGCTTTCCAATTGTCCCAAAATGTTTGTCCCCGAAAGTCAGATAAGCGATGGAATGAACCAGCAGAAAATCCTGATCATCATTTCAACGAGATTCCTTCAAGCAAACCAAACTACCGAAGTTGCCGTGGAGCAATAATCACTCCTTCGCAAAAATTAGAAGCAGTCATTGAGAAAGATGAAGACTCCGAAACACTTCGCATTCATAACAATCACTCTTCAAAATGTCAACCATCGACGAATATCCAACTACCTGGTGCAAGAACTTCATCCGTTGATAAGGAATTTCTGATCACGCAATCATCATCTTGTCCTGACTCGACAATCCCAACTGAGTCTCCTGCTAAACGGAGTCGCTTGTTCGTCACAAATCAACGATTTTGGGAAGAGTCGTCAGAAGATACGAATCTATCATTTCAGCAATTGCCATCTCATGAATTTGTGAAAACTCCTTCGCAACCAAGATCAGATCTTTCACGATTTTCCGAAACGAATGATCTGTCTTCTACCAATTGCCATTACATTCCCAAACTCCAACTTCCATCCACTAAAATTAACAAGTCAATCGCCTCATCTGATTCTCCTTGTGATCCCACTCAGTCAACACCAGACACACCAGGGCGTCACACATCATCCCTTCAGTCATCGAGAGAACGTTCAGGTGGAAATAGAAATTCAGAGAAGGTGCGTGTTTAATCCACTGAGATGACGCTCTTATGTTCCTTGTGTTCGGTCGAATAATCACAAAATAACTGTATTCGTTGTCACTAAGAGATTTCAGACGCTCTTCTATCCCTTGCAGAGATTCTGTGAGAATGAAAGCTTGATAGAAGCTTCCATTCAAACGACACCAAACACATCATCAAGGACATTAGAGAAAACTTTAGGAAGTGCGCGACTCCCGAAGCCTCCAGTCTCCCCGATCTCTGTTTGTGAAGTGAAAAAAACCCTTAATCAAACGAAGGACTTTTCATCCCCAAACAATCGAGCGACACCGAGCACAACTCCTTCATCCGAAGCGTTGACTCTTCGGAACACACACGATCGTCTCTTCTATACAAATCCATCCTCATCGCCGTCTGATGCGCGGAAAGCTGCAACACGAACGCCATCCCTTCAGCAAGGCACAGAGTCTCGATTGAAAACCCCGACTGTCCCAAAATACCCTAATCTTCAGATTGGTGAGACAATTTATGTATTTCATTATTTCACTGAAATGAATCTTTTATCTAGATGATTGCGATCGAACTCAGGTGGATCCTTCTCAGGAAATTCCTTCCTATGGGCGACCGTTTACTTCTACCTCATCAGCGATGCGATCTCCTCTTGAAACAAGACGCGAGTCTTCTGGGACAACACGCGAGTCCCTTGGGACAGCACGGGAGTCGCTTGGGACAGCACGCGAGACGGTCTCTGTCTGTGCAAGAGGGCCAGGAAGACGAAGCGGGGCGACTGAATGTTCCCGTTCAGGAAAAGGGAATGAGGGAAAAAGATCTCGCGACGAAATGACGGGAAGCGCTTCGATGACGCCCAGCGGGAAGTCCCAATCCATGAAAGAATTGGAGAAGTCGAGAGTGTACGACGCTCCACAGAAGGTTCTCTATGAGGTATTTTGAATTGTAGATAGAGAATCGATGATGATGATGTGTAAGAGAGTGTTGTAGTGATGGTTGTAATAAATGCTGTGGAATGATTGAGAGATTGCGATGATTCAATTTTCTCTTCAGTTGACGACACCGAAAGAAGGAACGTGTCAGAAAGGGAAGGGACGACTTTGTTTGACAGAAGCAGTCAATAAGAGTAAGATAATGTTCTCATCACAATTCCTGTTTGTATCGTAATCTGACAGAAAGCAAATACATGAACGCTACTAGAGAAAATGAAAGTCAAACAAGACGTTCAAATTGTGGGACGGAATCATCATTCAGTATTTATTCGCCTCGAAAAGGATTCTTGGATACTGTGGCATTTAGGACTCGCTATGATGAAAGACTTTCAGATCATTCATTGAGTTCCGGACACAGGACTCTTCCTTGTTTCCTTGATAGTCAAAAGAGCAATCAACGGCGTTCCTGCAAGCAAAGCAACGTGATGTCCAAGATGTTCAACAGGGCTGTCCGCGACATTACGCAAGACAAACTCCGTGCGAGTGACTTTTCACGGAACTCAATGACGCCAAGCACGGACTCAAACGCGACAACCCCAGTGACTCTTGGAATTCAACCTTCAAGGCAACTAACACCACTTCCACCATGTTCTCATCCAGGACGACATCATGGCTTTACTGCTTGGAGCGACACCCTCACATCACACAGACCTGTTCAACGGCATCAATTCGATGAAGACGAAATTGAAAATCCGTTGAGTCCCAAAAATACGTTTACCAGCGGACGACGAGACTCAGTTCGGCTGGATCGACAAACAAATACCAGAAGTCGTTTCAAAGGAACCAGTAGATTCGTCAATCCCTCAGAATCCTCAGAAATGACGTCATCGATTCTTCCGTATAAGAATGTGGCACTCAAGAGAGAGATGAGATTTTCGAGTGGTACAAAATGTTCTTTAGCAAGACAAGCGAACAGGCACCACCAATAAATTTCACAGAACGAGTACCAGTTTTATTTGAGTTTGTGAGGAGGATGGAAAAATACACAAAA
>NW_026578437.1:0-28967 GCF_029603195.1 Condylostylus longicornis
CAGGCCACAACGCCGATGACTGCGCAGAAACGGCCTTAATGAACAGTGAGGGGGGATCTTAAAGGTCGTTGTCTGATGGTTGTTGCTGCAGTTCTTCGCGGGGATGTTTTACGTTTCGCTCGGTGTTCAGAGGTTGTCACTGGGCGTGAAGAGGGTTCGTGTCTTCCCAGGTACTTGCTCAATCTTCTAATCGACCCATCTAGTAGCTGGTTCCCTCCGAAGTTTCCCCCGCGTTTTACTTTAATTTCCTTTTTTTAGATCGAAACCCTTGATGTTTTCATACGAAAAGGAAATTGTTCTTTACGCTCATTTTAAGAAGTTGGACTATTTCTCAACTGAATGCGTCTATTCACCGAATGCCTATAGAGGTCATGCAAGGTATGTTTGTTCGCTGGGATCTCCTTCAATAATGTTGCAGACTATCAAAGTCTCAACTCGAACTCAACTATTTCTAATCCTCGTTGCTCGCACATAATAACATCCCTTCCCACAGGGAATTTATAAAACAATTAGAGGCATTGAATCCTCAATTGATTACAGCAATACTGATGTCTGTATCGCAATTGGAAACAACAGCTGACGTCGTGAAAGTAGATCCAGGTGAAGAGTCAGACCATCAATAGTCGTTCAATTGTGTACGTCTGTAGGTCGATGTACCCGTTGTGGTTGGATGTCATCCAATGAATTGTGTAAAGCTTGCATCCTTCTCGATGGATTAAATCAAGCAAATCCGCGGATTGCTCTTGCGAATAAATCAAGACAAAGAAGACATCGAGCTCAAATCAAAATTGAACTAGAGTCAAACCAAGAACTCAAAACAGATCCTTGATTCTCCTTCAATTCCATAAAATTGAGAATCTGTTGATATCTGGGAGTCACAGCGTGCTTCCGATGGATGGAGTTCACTCTATTGCCATTCCTACTCTCTCTACTACCCGAGGTGGTATGAGAGAAGTGAAAGGGGACTGAATGTGGGTGAAAGAGAACCTGCAATGAGGTCAAGGGTGAGCGACAATGTACGAGTGGGTGTGCGTTTGATTTTCTTCCCCAACATCAAATATACACCTGAGCTCATGATAGATGTAATAAAGCAAGTTGATATTTTGTATGAAAGAGTTACAAAAAGAGAACCTAGAGAGTTGATCCATTCTTGCACCCGCTGATGATTGTTTGCCAACGACGAATCGAATGAAGTCGCTACACGAGAGGCATAGGAACCACAAGCGCCTCTGCTGCGCTGGAATCCTGTCAACAAATAAGACGAGCCGGAAAACGTCGGTCCACCGCGAAATGCGATCACTGGGAGAACACAAGGAAGTAAACCGAAGAACGCAGCCAAGGATTACAGATTCGGAATTCAGAGTGGGACGCACTCGCAAATTCAAATTCAACATTACTGAAGCTAGTGTGGTCTCCAACAAGGGGAAGCAAGAACAGGTTGCTAAACATTACAAAACCAAGAAGCAAACTAAGCAACTTGAGGACGTGTTTTCCATCACCAGCAAGTTTATTGATACAAGGATCGATTTACAATATAATGAATGACTGAAATGGAAACAACTCCGCCTAAACTTCTCTAAAGAGCACGGAGATGTTGTGAAGTATATTTGAGAAATTTTACCGTCAAGCGTCGCCTAAGGGATTCTTGATTGTCAGAAAGACCTACAATGACAGAAATCCGAAATGTGATATCTGATAGAGACAACCTACTCGAGTTATCTTCGTCATTGTTTAAAATTTTCCAATCGCTAATAGCCTGCTTTATTCTTCGTCTGGCTTCAGTCGAAGAGATACTCGTTTCGATCATCGTCCATTGGAGTCTATTTCTCATTATACATTTCAAACATTCCCATGAAGTTGGACATTGATTGTCATCTTGTGGAAAATCCAGATTAAACATTCCACATGTACAATCCTACACAAAAGATATACTCATCATCATTACGAAGAAGCATCTCAGAATAAAGAAGTTACGAAAAAGGCTTAACAGGCACTCATAATAACAACTGAGTGAATGGCTTGGTGAATCAATACAAGACTCACAGGAGAAGTTGAGGACTTTGGAGATGGAAATAGAAGCGCATCAGATGTGTGTGCGGGTTGATAAGGAAGTCTAGGGACAATCAGAAAACGAACTTCTCGTAATAGACGATCCCCATAATCCCATCGATGGAGTTGACTGATTAAATCTGATCCGACAAGAAGTTTAAACTGATGTTCTGGAAAATTTGCCTCAAGTTCCATCATTAATGAGAATGTGGGGATGAATCCTTTGCGTGTTTCGATATCGCACACCTGAAGCACAAATCGATTCCCGACGCCAATTGAATTAGTTCTCACGTGGACGAACGCGCCAGAAGGACAGTTGTCGTTCTGGAAACTCTTTTTTTCGCCCGGGATTTCTTTCTCGTTTAGATTTTCATGTTCGAAAGCGTCATCCATCGCCAATTGACACATTCGTAAGCGATCGGAACTTCGAGTAGCGGCGTTTTTATCTCCTCGTCCATCACCTGATGGAACGAGCCACAGCTGATCACACACACCCGAATTGAGAACTTCAAAAATCAAGAGAACATGACCCCAAGTGATGGGGTCGAAGCTCCCGCCGAAGACTGCGATCACCGCCCTGATGAAAAACCAACATGCCCTGAGAACCAACCGAAGTATTTACATTGCGATAGAATAGAATTCATTTCTATGTGAACCGGTTTCTCAATAGGATGAGTCACACGTTCTGTTCAGATCTGTTGGAATGTCTGAAGCCGAATGGTTGGGATCTCATCCAGCCCCAAGTTGGCTTGATGAGTTTGAATCACTCGCAACAGATGTTGTTGGATCCAACAATCTTCAGAGAGAGTATGCGGAACGAATGTTGAAAAAATGGGTTGAGGGTCAAACAAACCCTTGCTTTGAGCTGATTCGAGTGATGGAAACATCTGGAAATGCGCAGGCAATCGTTGTGGCGGTTTTGTTGTGCAAAAATGCGGCCCTGAAGGAGTGGGGCCAAAGTCAAGAAGGTTAGAAGCATCAAGACAGAGAGATGTCGATCGTTTTCCTTCATCAGAAAGTGAATATACTGAGGCCATTAAAGGGGAAATCATTAGGGGAACTGTGTCTCTATCGGTGGCGACTGCAACGCAGAATTCGATTCTTTCGAGAATGAACACTCTCGCACGAAAATTGGTAGAAGTTGTTCTTGGAAGGTGGCAAGGCTGCGGATTGGGACAGTCCCAAACTCCCGAAACGAACTTGATCAATTCGGCAAGGAATCAAGTAGGCTGAGTTTCACTCCTTCGGGATTTTCATGTTTTTTCTTTTGAGCGTCTCTGATTCATGAGCTTGTTCCATTTTTTTTCAGATTTTTCTCCTCATTTCTCTTCTTACAAAGAAAGGCTGGGCGCATTCTTCATCACTAGAGGCTGGACATTTCTATCCTCTGGTCCGAGAACTTCTTGATGCCTCGATCAATACCCTCCAACGATCCACTCCACTGACTCATCAAGGACTTGTGTGTTTGAATTTGTTAGCAGAATTATGCCGTTTAATGTCAGTAACAGATACAGGGCCGCTTGGAATTACTTGGGAAGAATTCACTGATGCAAAAAAGCTCTTTGAAAAAAAAGTTCTCCTCTCTCTCATTCCTGTTATAATCGCATCGTTTCAAAGCTTGCTTGATGAATTGGCATCAGGACCAGGCACTTCTTTATCGGAGCTTCTCAGTCGTCATCCCTCTGGCCCTCTCATCTTCGACGCTTCCCTTCAATTTATCGAGATATTCGTGGAATGGGAATTCTCTTATACTCGATGTCAACCGTTTCTTTCGACTGATTCCTGGTTTATCCCCTCTGCTGATTGGTATTCCGTTATTTTCGGAATCCCTCAATCAACACAGCAGTCTAGATCTCTTTTCGATTTGTTATTCACTCTATACAAAGCCACGCGCGATGATCGAGCACTTGCTTCGTCGACTACATCCATTCCCAGATTTCGAAAGGCGCTTGCAGTCGCAACGCGCGCCTCCCAGTTCAGAGCGACTCGGCTGGAACCTCAAATCATTGCAGAATCCCAGCTTGGGACAGTCACAGTAGAGCAGAAAAAATCCCGCCTCACCCAAATGATTCATGTTCCGCTTCTAACGTCTATGGGACAAGCGATCAGTCAGAGTTTGTACGTCCGTTTCTTTGATCAATTTCATTCTGGAAGCTCTACGAATTTTAAAGAGGTTGCAGAAGAAGAGATCCAGAGCCTCACGTTAGCAGTTCTGAGGTTGCTGGAAAATCCTGACGTCGACTTGGTAGCGTTGCTATCAGGCTGTTCATACGAGCAGCTCCTCGTGGCGATTGAATGGTCAGGCTCAGCTGGTGTTGCAGTAGGAACCCATTTCATTTTTTTCGTTTTAGGGTCTTCGTTCGACTTTTGCGAGCGGCCAATGAGCTCTCCGACGAAGCGGCCATTTCAAGCATCGAAAATTTGTCAAGAGTGTTAGCAATTCTTTCCGTGAAAGCGTTTCATTCTGCGGAATCGACGTATCCGTGGGCGGAACAACTGAGCGTGGTCGCGCGCTCTGTCGTTTCGTGCTTTATAGATGAAGCAATTCACGTTTGTGCGTTACGCGACGCCGAAGAGAATCCCGAAGAATCGGGAGACAAAAATCCGACGGGTGCTCAATGGAACGATGAACTTGTCGTGGGAAGTCCATTTGTGACGGAATCATTAAAGGAAATGTCAGCCCTGGGAAGATGTGCAAGTTTGGAAATAGCAGCAGTTTTAACAAGAGCGTTACAAACAAGATCAGAAGAGTTGAGGAGGGTGAGACTCGAATTCTGCAATCATGTATGCATGTAATCATGCAATCATGTATCGCTGTAATGATGTGTGTCAGGTTGCTTCACAAGGTGCTTCGTCCATCGAGATCGATCGCAAACTCGATTGTCTATTATGGACGATTTTGTTTGCTTCCTATTTCGTTGTTGAATCTCCTGAGAGAGAGCTTGATTCGCGTCAGAGGAAGGTTATCCCGTTGTCTTTCCTTCGTCATTCAGGATGTGAAGGAGCCGTACGTTTAACAAAAAATCATCATCTCTGAAATTTGAATCTTAGATTACGGATCTTTTCACTGGGATCACTGCATTGATCGCAATGTCATTAGAGTCTTCACCTCCTTCTCTTCCCCCGTCAATTATTGAAGCGTCGCTTTCTGTAATTTCAAGATTTTTTGATTCGTATTTGTTGCAATCGAGACGGTATGGATCTGCTTTCACCCAGTTCACATCACAAGGTAGGATTTTTCCTTTGCGCGTCGCTATATTGTTTTATATCACAGAGAGTGGAGCTAATGCATTAAATTCGGTTGTCCAAGTCATTCAGCGTGTCCTAATTGTTCTCCCCCATGAACCTGAAGTTTGTCGAATGGCAATAGGATGTCTACTTAGAGCATCGTCCTCCCATTCTCCCACTGTCACTGTTCTTTGGGACACCCCTGCATTCCAAGAAATTGTGAGGGAAATACCAAAAGTCGCAAGTATGTCTTTGAAAGTGGGATCCATCTTCATCTCCTTCTTTAATGCGTTCTCTCTTCTTTTTTCAGCCCTTCCAACGTCAACCCCCCTTGCTGCGTTGTCATCGAAATTTTTGGCGTCCTTATGCAGATCAGTCGCGGCTGCTACATGCACTTCAGACGTAAGCTTGTTTTGAAAAGCTGTTTTCTACTTCTTTTTCAGTACATTAAAGACCTGGCACGCGAGCACGAAACGGAACTTCAACGTGCTGGGACTCTCCTGACAACGGACTTGTCCAGAAGTCGTTTTTCTCAATTGGAACGTGAAGTTGAACCTATTCGATGTGAGTCGACGGTTGACAACAAGGGAATGTCTGTCCTTGTGTCAATGCAACTGAGATTCTTCATTATATTTTTCAATTTGTTCATTCTATTTGTTCTTTCTTGTCACTGTTCTGTCTTTGCAGCCGCGCTCATCAAGTTAGGCGAGTATCTATCAGCCAAACAGGCAGCAGCTGCAGCGAAACATCCAACAGCAGCAGTCCTCATGAGACTCAACTCTGAAACCCACGCTGATGCAAGAAGAACGTCTGAAATCATTCGTCTATTTACGATCTGTACCGGACTTGTGAGAGGCATGTACTGCCATGGTGATCGAGTGTGTCAGTGGATCCGACCAATCATCAAACATGCCATTGCTCCTGTAGCGCTTTCATACACACTTTACTCGGATGTCCTTCGATCGATCCTTAAATTTTTGTATCGCGTGTCCCAATCTCTATTGAGCCAAGTGCGTGCTGAAGATGCACAAGATCTTTTAATGAGCATCCAAACAGTCACAAGATCGTTTGTTGACTGTTTCCGAGCATCAAGTGGGGAGGTTGCGTTTGAGGGTGATGCCTTGAGGAATGTGTCCCAACTCTTCAAGTAGGATCCCTAGAGGAGAATGATCATTGAGGAAGAATCCTATTTGAATGTTTGTATTAGGGTGTTGACTCTTGTCATGTCCCAATCCTCATCCGCTGATGTCACTCTTCCGGAAATTTGGTGTCCCACAATTGTCGTTGAAAGTCTTTCAACTCTGCAGCCCGTTCTACAGGACAACGAGGTTCTTTCTAATACTTCGTTACTTCTTTCTTATTTGAATCTTTTATTTCAACTGTTTGAAATTCATCCCGAAGTGTTTTTCCAACGGGTGAATCCATCGTCGGTTCAAAGCACCTGCAGAGTCGTAAGTGCAAATTCCAGTTTATTGAATATGTGTTGTTCTCTTTTCAACAGTTGCATCTGGGTCTCTCGTCTACCAACCATCGATGTCAAGTGGCTGCTGGCGAAGCTCTAGGGGCTTGCGTCAGCTACCTTATAGGTAAGACGAATTTAACGCAGCCGCATTGGAAAAATCATCAACTATTGATTCTTCAATTGATGCATTTTTGCGCCAATATTATTTCTTTTTTTTCAGATCAAATAATTAAGAGAAATCTTTCAAGCGAATCTCTCGTTCGTCCTTCAAAAATAGTGGATCTTTTCGACGAAGCTGAAAATCTCGATGTTCTCGTCATTTTTGAGAGACATGTTGCTCAGGTGCTTGGAACACGTTCTATCATCATCATTAATTTGTGTTTTTGTTTGTAGATGGGAATTAGTGTGCTCATATCCTCCATGGCTCAACGGACGGTGAAAGTGAGAGCAGTGTGTCCCAAATACACATCTGACACACGTTTATTTCAGCAAGGAGATTTTTACAGTGATACCATGTTCGACATTCTATCACTTTTGGGAACTAAGGCTTTTAATATCGCAAGATTTTTTGAGCATTTTGCGGAAATCTATTCGCATGTAGGGAGCAGTGCATTCTCATTTGTTCTGATTGAGTGGTTATTAGGAGGTTCCGCTGGCCCAACGCGAATTGACCAAATCGTCGTTTCTTAAAACGGCAGATCCCATTCTTCAAGCATTTGTAGACGCAACGAAACAAGCCCATCAAGCAGCAGTGATGGGCCAATCTGTCAGCATGCGAAGGATAAAATATTCTCAAACAAAGAACAGATTTAAACAACACTTCAATACATTGGTGGGATACAAAAAAATTTTCCGAGTGTTCATTCTGTCATTCAGGTTCTCGCGTGCCGTGTTGGTTCTCGAAGTTCAATTTGATGATCAACGGGAATGTTTTTTGTTCGGTTTTCTGCTTTCTTCTATTTCTTCGGATTTTGTAGGAATTTTGGTTGGACTGTCTTCCTACGTCTTTCAAAAAGTTCACCTTGTGCAAATCTCTGGGGGAGCTTTACAATAATCTTGAGAGTTTCCATTCAACAACCACAACGACGTTTCGATGTTTGTTTCGTTCGGCGCTGAAATGATTGCCTCCTTGATCGCCAATCTGGAAACAGCTCACTAAGTCCGTGGAGCACTGTCTTCCCCGGACGTCTGAACGTGCTCACTGAAGAAACGTCATCACCATCATCCCATTCATAATCATCATCGTCGTCATAGTGATAGTTATTGTTATCATGCCTCAAATTCGATGACGCATACACTGCTGGTACGCTTGCCTTCGTGTAAGAGGGCTGACGGTCAGCGAGTTTCAATCGACATTGGTATTCTTCTTCTTCCATTCGACCTTCCGTATGGACACTGGAACATGAACCGCGTCCGACAGGAACAAGAACGCGTTGCTGTTGTCCGACTCCGACGACGATGGCCCTTCTTGGAATCGTTTGTGGGAGATTCTGGGGGTGCGGGCCTCTGGAGTGAAAATTGCCAGAAGGGACAAAAGCGGAGGAAGGTTGGAAATGCGGCGTTTGGGTGCCTCTGGGAAGAATTGAACGAGAGGAGATGGAATGGACCTGTTTCGGTTGAGGGGAGGGGGTGGGTGAGACTATGCGATGTCCCAAGTCTCGTTGTCCCATAGCTCGTTGTCCCATTGGGGCGCGCACGACAGCAGGGTGCCTCTCTGGTTTGTAAACGACAAGTCCATTCGGAGTAGAAAGAGCCCGTGGGATCCTATGAGGCGTAAGTGTGGCATTTGAAACCCATTTTGGGATTCCAAATTCCTTCGAGGGATTCCTTGGAAGTGGATGATTAGATGCAAGCGCTTGTGAACTGATGGGAATCGAGCTGACAGAAGGTAAGAGTTTTGGTTGAGACTGGATCGGACGTGACGAGCCAGATGAAGCCAACGAGTCCTGGTTTGGGGGACTGCAGCGACGAATTGCATTTGAATTGAGGACTTGAGAAACGGTGACGCGTGCGGCTTTTCCGGGACCATTTTTGGATGGGAGTTTTGACAAGGCGCGCTGTTGCAAATGTCGGAACGCATGAGTAAGATTATCGATTGTTGAAACCGTTAGATGGTCTTTCGAAACAAGCTGTCGGTCCCTTGAGACGGTGAGGCGGCCGCTCACAACAGATGGAGGCCTCTCGTCGCTCGTATGACTCGAATCTTCAGATACAGACGAAAATAATGAATCCGATCTGCTTCGAACAACGACGGGATTCTTCGTGTCGACTTGCTGTCCTTTGGGACTCCCGTACTTTTGTTGAGGATCTTGTTTCGGATTTTCCTCGTCCTCTGATGAACTATCAGGAGAATCAAACCGGGGGGTGAGTTCGACGCCTCGAATGAACGAGTCTCTTGTATCTCCCAAATCGATATTTTTATTTTCTCTGGGTTTTAATTGCGGCTGTCCATTTCGCGTTGTATCAAATTCTCTCGATTGATCAAGTATTCTTCGATCAGCGCTAATATTAATGGGAGCTGCTTGTTGCTCGCGCTGTTGTCTTAAAGTTTCCTCTGCTTGACGGAAAAAAAAGTCCATTGACGGGGGGTCAAGGGAAGCCCGTCGGAATCCCAAAGGATCGTCGACATCGTCCCACGACGTCGTTCGAACCATTCAATGGGAGACCTTCGCGTTATTGGGACACTCGTTGAAGGATCAAAGGATCCTGAGTTTACATGCAGATGATTTGCATGTCGTAGAGACAAAAAGGTAAGCTAAATTATAAATTATGATGTGGGGACGTTAATCGTCAGGCTCTAATAATTATTGTGTTGTATAATTGTTGTTAGTCTCTCTCTTTACAACAAAGTTTTGTAAGATTTAGAAGAATATCTTTTATGTTTTAGATATTTGCGCTTATTTCTTCGTCACATCAAATTTGTTTTATTAATTCATTTTATTGTCGCTATGTCTTTGAAAACAAGTTGTGGAATAAATGAGGAAAAATGCAGTTCAGACATCGTTGAACGTGGTGAACACACGGTGCCTAATGAATATCCCCATCAAGAGATCGTCGCAATGAAATCTGGAGATTCCCGCGATTGGAAACGCCCCTCAAGTTCGAACTCCTCCGATTCAGACTTGCACAATTCAAACACAATCAAAACTCCATGGAACGCGGATCGCTTTCTGCTTCTATCCATTTATCTCGTCATCGGATTTTTAACGGGGAATTCCTTCTTCAACTGGCCTCCATTGCAACTTCTTTATCTTCGTGGTGGCGCATATCGCTGGCTCTGTCCTGATCACTTCCCGCCCAGTTCATCTCTTTCCGATGATGCAGTTCTCGATCTCGCATGTAACGATCAGCTCCAAGCGATCAACAGTTTGATGCCAATCGCTGTGGCTTCCATGTTCGTCTTCTCATTCATCGGTGGGTGGCTTGTTGATCGGCTAGGGCCCAAATTTTCAGCATCGGTCGGTCTGTTATTTCAAATCGCCGGATGGGTGATCTTCTTTTTCTGCGGCCGTTCCTTTCCTCTATATCCAATCGCCAGCATGTTGATGGGAGTGGGAAATGATCCCCTCTACATTGCTTTGCTCGATTGTTCAAATCTGTTTCCTAGCCGTCGTGGAACCGTGATCGCTGTTGTTTCCGCTTTCAGACTTCTCAGCTTTATCCTACCGACCGTTTCCAATATTTTGATTACTTCGGATCAATTATCTTTTCCAGAAATTCAATGTTCATACATTTGCGTTCTTGTCGCCTGTTTCGCTGTAGTGCTGCTGATTCTACCGTCAAAGTCTTTCGGGCAATCGATGATGCCGCGACCCTCCTTCCCCTCGACACTCAAAAGATTTCGATGTGAAGACAAATTGAAGACACTTGAGACCACGACACTTCCATCTCGTCAAGGACCGATTGATTTTTCCTTTTATTCAAATGCGACAACAGTTGGATCCGCATATTCCATTTCGAGTCAATTTCGACCAAGCCGTGCTTTACCATCCCCCTCCGTCCCCCCCCACGACTTCACATTTGCTTCAAAATCGTCCGTTCAGATTTGTGCAACTCAACCTCTCACAATCTCTACCAATCCAATCGACAACAAATCCGATCAATCTGTGACATCGATCATTCTCTCTAACATCTATCTTCCGCTTCTCCCAATTGCTGCAACAACAATTTTAAGTGGAACATTTTTCGCTAATTCTTCACGGGATCAATTGGGAAGTGCTGTGACAATGTTCGTCATTATAAATCCACTCTCATTCTTTTCATGCATTCTGTTCGGATATTTGAGCGATCGATACGGACCTCTTCTTGTGATGTGGATTATTAATTTTCTGACTCTTCTTCAATTCACTTCACTTCTTTTTGAAGACGTCCTCATTGTTTTCCCATTTATATCAGCTTTCGTTTCATTCCTTGTTGTGTCTTTCTTCTTGACGCAATTCTACTGTTATGTCGCTCTTCGATTGTCCCAAAACCATTTTGGGACACTCGCCGGATTTGTTGTCATGTCAAGCGGATTGTTGAGTCTTACTGTCACTCCTATGTGCGATTTTTCATCATTTGCTCACAATTATGTTCCCATGAACGCGTTGTGTTTGGTCCTCACAGCAATCACTACTGGATTTCTTGCTATCTTAACGAAGAGCCAAGGATGCCTCATTCTTCCATCTCATCCAATAGATGGAACAACAGTGGAGTCAGTTAATTAGGGCGAGTCGAATTCTTCAACTGACGAGTGAGTTCTTTCTTAGACAAGCATTTTGTCATTCATCATTTTGTCTATCAAAATGAAATTTGTCTTTCATTCAGCATCTTGTCTTTCATTTTGATGTTGACTGTTTTCTTGTTTTCTGTAGGTCTCAGTTTTGCATTCTGCGAACAGCGATTTTAATATTCTCACACTTTTATCGGTCAATACTTCATCCAATTTTACTAGTAAGGGAACTTCAATTGTTCTTATGTGCTTCTGAATACTTTTTATTGAAGAGTTTGGAAAAATTTTTCAGCAGCTTCATGCGTATTTTGATGGTGAGATGTCCTTCAAACTGAACCTTATTAATGGCACCCGTATCATGCAACCATTTTGCAAGTTTGTGGCTCAACACAGAAGGTCGCGCCACTTCAGTTCTCTCAGGGGAGCGTCAAGCACGTTCACTTGCCCGCAATGTGGGAGTTTGAACTTGTCGAGTGACTCCATGTGTCTGTATTGCAGTAGGCCACAGAGCCCATCAGTGTCGTCCACCTCATTCGATTTCGTCCACCAAGCCACGCTATTGAGACCCGGCGAATCAACCATTTCTCTTCCAAACCGCATCAATGATGATCCGCGTTGGATCCCACGAAAGGTGGAAGTCCTAGACCGGAACTATAACGTCGCTGTTCTCACTCACCCACATCCCTCCGCATCAATTCACCTCGTCAGTGTTCTGAGAGCCTCAAGAAAACCTTCTCTCCTTCATCTTTCACGTGGCGACATCCAGCGCTGCGGTCTCCTTCGATTTCACTGCCTCTCCTGTTTGCCAAAGCTTCTCCCATCCCCCCTACGCCAGATGAAAGCAAATGTCCTCAAATTTCTGATTATTGGTTTTGTGCATCCGTCGCCCCATTCACAAGTTCATCTCCATCTTCTGGTTCCTCCCATCTTGAACTTTAAATTGTTTGAAACTCATCGATTCATTCGTTTCCACCGCGTTTTACAACTTCTTAATGATGAAGGCCACATCCGTCCCTCTTCACTCTCCACCGATAATTCTTACAAACAGTACCTCACAGAAGTTATTCACTGTGATAACGAAGTCAAGCACCTGCTCTCGATCAAGCTGAAAGAACAAGCGGCCCAATAATTTAATTCTCAAGCGAAACGTAGTTATATTTGGAACTGTTATATTTTTGAATGAAAAAACCAGAAAAATACGAGCACGAAATATTCGCCTATTTTATTGCTTTCATTTGTGGAAGCTCAGCAAACGCAGTATAGGTCTTGAAGAGAGTTGGATAATTCTTCGCAAATCCTGGCAATCCGTTGGGGCAGAATGGGAGACCCTTATCCAATCCATGACTGAGCTGATGTACCAACAAGTCGGCGATAGAAGGGGACTGCACGACGAAAGGACCCTTTGATATTGATGCAAGGTAACGTTCCAGCTTCCCAAGAATGTCTGGCAGCTCGGTCTCAAGAAGAACCTTAGCAGCTTCTTCTTTCTCGTTGTCGGGCGCACGCATCCATTTGACAATCACGCCGAACACGTCGCCGTCGATACTTGAAACGATAGAATCAACCAAAAAGGCTTCATAAGAATCGGATGGATAGAGGCCAGCAAGTCGTCCAGCGTATCGAAGAATGGCTTGAGTTTGCGGAATTTGTACTCCGTCGACATCAAGCACTGGAACTTGAGCGAAGGGGAACTTGGGCTTCAGTTCAGGCCACTGCTCGCGTGGGAAACGAATGTCCTCAAATTGGATCTTGCCATATTTGAAGCAAGTGCGGATGGCCTCAGCGCGGCCTGTCAATATTTGGAGCTCGCAATTGTTTGGAAACGCCAATCTTACCTGCGATGTCGAAATAGTGCAGTTTGATGCTTTTGGGCGCCATTAAAGAATTGTGTGGAAGTGGTAGAGGAATTTGTAATACGTGAAGTGAGACGCAAGCAGGGGGACTATTAGGAATGCAGCACAACAGACTTGACCCAACTAGTTCAAAAAGGAGAATATGGAATTGGCACCTAGTGTTCGAGTTTCAACAAGAAAATTGACCAAGCGTAGGATCTGTGTCTAAGTATGGGAAGCCTCCTTATGGACCTGATCATAGAAAAGAGATTGGGACTCTGAATAAAAACAAATGAAACGTACGAAATACGCGCGACAGAGATTGTCCGAGATTTCCGCACTGATTTGGTCAGTTACGCGTCCAACGTGGTTCGCCATCAACAGAGTCGGGAGCTGATTTGGGACGTCAGGCTTCTTCATCACGCCCGACATTTCCGGTAAGAGCTCTTCGTTTCGCAAACGTCGTTGTTCGTTTTCGAGTCTTCTTCTCTCAATTTGCTCACGATGCTTTTGAACATATCGCATGTTGTCTTTCTGAGCTTTCATTAACTTCTCTTGTTCGCCTTGGAGGTCGTCCAAGCATCCAATAACAAATCCTCTGCAAAAACAAACAGTGATTCCCAGACAGAAACTCTCAACCTTCTCTAGTCAGCCAATCCCATCAGCGACTACTCACAAGCTTTTCTCCAAGAAAGAACCGCGATCTGCGAACTCAAGCGCATCGAAGTCGCCTGCTTGCTGGAGCTCCTTGTTGGTTTGAAGCCAATCAGTGAGAAAGGCTTGAATCAGGAGAGAATTCCGAACAAGAAGAGGAATTTCAACGAGAAGATTTCGGCCACACAGTCGACTGTACGCTCTAAACAAAAAAGGGAATGCATATTGTGAATATTTAAGCCACCAACTCACCCGGAATCCCCCCGTTCAGCTTCTCTCTTGCATTCTAATACTTCATCAGTCACGCGAAATGCCTAAAATGATCATAATGAACGATGAAACAACCGTTAAGTGTCACCTTGAATGCAGCAACACCCAACTCGCTGAGTTGAGGATCGAACCCAAGGACAATAGCGTCTCGTGAAATTTCTTGATGCTCGCATAGTCCTTCGATGACTGTGGGATCCTTCAAGTCGTTGAATTGTAGAGTTTGATACCATCCCACATTACAACAATCTGCATTCACCATTTGCAATTGTTCTAACATTTTCACTTGATAGCGGTGGTCCTCCAGATGAACCTTTTCCTGCAATCAAACAATTACAATTTCTCAATACTAGCCATCTCCTTACATCCACATCCTTTGAATCCATTTTCTCCCTGAGCAATTGTTGGTAGAGATCTCGTTTGTTTTGGAGGCCAAAACAGTCCGTTACTTCAACAGATGACTCCCCATCCAATCCGAGAAGCAACCCGTTCACCGGTGTGGGAAAATAGTCACGGCAATGCTTCATCACTTTGATCAAAACTGCTCCGTCAATCTCCACTCCTTTTGCACGACTTTTTGCTCCTGGCTGAGCTGTTGGGGCAGGGGTCTGCATTCTGACGGGACGACCAAGAGGAATATCCTTCACGCGGTGCTCTGGGGCTTCCGTTGCTGCCCATCGGCCTCTTGTTGTTATTGTCGCCGATCCAAGATCCATTCTTGCGGGCGATTGTCAGGTTGGGCCTAGGGGACAGAAAAATCTGCATGTCAAGTGTCAAGAAGGAAACTTTAAAAACGGTATGATCAATTCCTTTAAGATTTTTGCTGTAAAGAACAAAAAAAAAGAATACTTAGTGCGGTGTGCGCTTTTTTGATGTACGAGTTAAAAAAAAAATTCCCGAACGAAGGCACTTCCCAGGAATTCACTGCACCTAATGCACTTGTGGGTTACCAAGCTATATGAAGTGTGACGTACTTGTTATTTGCACGAAGAAGCCACCCGATGACAGCTGAGAGGTTTCTGCGCGAAGTCATGTGTGGGGTGTGTGGCTTTTGTCTCAATAGGTCCGCTAGTTTTTGGAAGTGTCTCTCTTAATGAAATTCCTATGTACGATTCCGATGTGGAAGTTCTTCATCCTCCTAAAATTGGAGCCTCATGGCAGATGCTTGTTGAAATGAGTAATGAAGAAGATTTCATTAGGTATGTCTGTAAAGTTGTTTAAAAAATGGAGCAATCTGGTTTTAGTTTCGATGAAATTCCAATTCTTCGATTCCAAGGGAAGGACCAAGAGGGTCGTGCAGTCATTGTACTTGCTCCTTCTTACTTTGGAGACTTGAAGCAACGCCAACTATTGAAAACAATGTACGAACTCATTCTTGTGTGCGACCAGTTCTTCTGATCATTCTTGTGTGCGACCACTATTTCTGATCTTATGACTTCAGGCAGTATGCAGCATGTCGCTTGGATCGAATTCTAAGCGAAACATACTGCACGTTAGCTGTGTGCTTCACAGTTGGAGGATGGGTTGCCTTACGGGATCCAGATTTTGTTTGGCTTGAACAATGTAAGACTGATTTTGTGCGTCTTGAATCTCCTTATTTGTCCTTCAGTACTTTCAATCACTCCTTCACGGTATGGGTGTGATGAATAAATGCATTTCTCCCCATTTCTTGTTTAGATTGCGCAAACATATCAAACGATTATGTTTCATTCACCCTTCGCCATCAACAACAACAGCTGTCTCATCAATGACGCTCTTCGCTCCTGAAAAGTTTTGGGCGAAATACGAAATTGTGGAAGAGTCAGTTTCGCTGATGACTTTCTCTCGATTTACTCTCTCTGTCATCAGTATAAACGAGTTTATTGACAAACTAGATCTCCCAAAATCTTCTGTCGCAAGAGCATTGCCGCATATCGCCCATGTAAGTGCACTCAAGAGAGATCTTCACATGTAAGAGATCTGCATGGGTCTGTCCTGCTTTATTTGAGACCAAGGGACAGAACTTTGTTTTCATTCAGCACGCCGACGCGCTGGCCCACAAGAGGGATCCACTGCCGATTTTCGGAGCCCCTTTGGAGCAGCTGTCCTCCTGGCAGGGAATTGACGTCCGCGGATGTCGATTGATTCCAGAAGTTTTACTTCTATTAGTGCAAGTTCTTGAGAGAAAAGAAGTTATCATCACTCGTGATTTATTCTCCCATCAACCAGACGCAAAATCCTTGTATTTGGCAATTGCAGATCTTGAGTGTGGTAAGAGAATTATTGCAGACGATTTCAATTGTCACTTCAGGAGAAAACCACGATCGCCTGGCAAACCATGTTCCAGCACTTGCAACCTCATTCAGAGTGTTTCTAGGTGGGCCACAAGTTGAGAGACTCGATCTCCCAGAATCACACTTCAGAAAGCCTCCCGTCCCCGCTTTTCGGTGAAACGAGTTTTGAGAAATTCACGCAACTTGCTCGCGAATCTCAATTTGGAGAGAAAGAGATTCGAAATGAGAAACGGTTCCAGATTATGCGAGAAGTGCGTCGCTTTCTCACAAAATTGAATTTCTTGTTTTTCTCCAGTTGATAGCCGAAGCATCGACGGTGGCGAACCAAACAATCAAAGTGAGAACAAGGAAAGCGGTCATTCCTGATTCTTCTCCTTCCAGTTTTTGTTAATCTTTTTCTTCCATGTTAAAGAGAAACAAAGAGAAAACATGGTAAGAACAATAAACTAGCAGAAGTCGCATGGTGGTTGCACTGTAGATGACGTCTAAGAGACTAGCAGAGTGCTTCGCTCCTGCTTTTACGAAGCCGAAGACTTGGAATGCAACTACTCCTCGAGTCTTCCCAGTAAGCAGACTTCATAGGAGGAACATGAGTGACTTTAAGCGTAGCAGTAACAGATATAGCAACTCGGAGCCTCCTGTTTCTTCAGATCGTCATTGAATGTCTCGCAATTCTGATCAGCCAACCACAATCAGTCTTTGAAAACGTGCGTCTCATTTCGCTGGAGTTTTGCGACACATTTGAATTCTAGATTTCGGTGGATTTCTCCGAATCGTCTGAAGAGGAAAGTGAAGAAGAAGAAAACGAGGAAGTAAGAACAATTATGAATTTTGTCGAGATGAGAATTTTTCAATTCCTCGTCGTCAGGAATGGAAAAATAAGGAAGTTGAAATTGAAGTGAGTCCCACGCTGCACGATGTGAATAATCTGATTGCAGGACTTGAGCGAATTCAGTGGAACTTCATCAGAAGTATGAAAACAAATTTTATTCTGAGTTTTGTTTTTCTTATTCAGACAGAAACAGAGGAGGAGTCGTCAGAATCCGGTTCATAACGAATGAAGGTGCTACTCAAAATTCTGACTCATTGAGGGCATTAGCAACGAGATGATGGCCTGTCAGCACGTTATCCTTTTTTCTGGCGGTCTTCATCTCTTAGTTCGTGAACATGCAGCGATCTTGATTTCAAATATTCTAATTCTGCAATCTTGATTTTCTAACTTTTCTTAAATGATGAAACGAAGCACTCAACTAATTTTTTCTTTGGTCATGCTGGGCTTGTGTTGCAAGTCTTACGAACGACGAGATAGCGTTGATGGGAAAGGCTTTCAAAGGGAAGGATCTTGGCGACGCGATGCCAGGCGATTGTACAAAGTACATCACCTGCATAGGTGGCGGCGTCATACAGGATTGCCGGCTGTGATTGGGCATATCTGTTTGATTGTAAGTGAGATCTACGTAACAGTTCTGTATCTCGTGTTGATTTCTTTAGGTATCGCTGAGGATAAGAACTATAATCCCAAGACTCCAAAGATGAATCTAAAGAATCAAAAGAGTCAGATAAGACAAAAGAAGAGACAGAAGAAGAGACTACAAAAAAAACCAAAAAGAAACTCAAAAAAGTCTGGGACTTCGATTGCCAAAACCCTTGGTGCTCTGAGTCTAAGCGCCCTCCTCGCTTTCTAGATAGATCGTCAAAGAATGATCGGTTTTTTGTAGTAGAAAGTGATGATAGCTATCAACACGGGAAATCGTTTAAATGTCGGTCCAGTGCCAGAGAAACAATGAAAAAACGATCTATGTACCAGAACAAGCACATAATAGCAACAGAGCGCAGTAGATGGTTTGAGGGTTTGTTCTTTCAAGAACTTCTGGTGAAACGATCATGGAAAGTCAGAAAAAGAAAACAGATGAAAGTAAATTAAATACCAATTTTATTGAGATAGAGAGCTCAGTGGAAGAGTGGGGGGCTCATATCTGATCGGTCTATGCAAGTTCAGCCATAATTTTTATACTAATGTTGATTTCTCTGGTTCCGGAGGATTGATATCATTGCAGCCTGTCATTCAATTAGGAAATTCAATTAGGAAATTCAATTAGGAAATTCAATTAGGAAATTCAATTAGGAAATTCAATTAGGAAATTCAATTAGGAAATTCAATTAGGAAATTCAATTAGGAAATTCAATTAGGAAATTCAATTAGGAAATTCAATTAGGAAATTCAATTAGGAAATTCAATTAGGAAATTCAATTAGGAAATTCAATTAGGAAATTCAATTAGGAAATTCAATTAGGAAATTCAATTAGGAAATTCAATTAGGAAATTCAATTAGGAAATTCAATTAGGAAATTCAATTAGGAAATTCTATCATGAAATTCAAGCTACATCTAAGACTCAGTTTCTTGTGCAATTCACTGTCTTTGATGCTCTTCAGTCACTCATTGTCGAGTATTGGCGCAACTTGTGGCCTAACTGGCGCATGCATCTTATTAAATTAGAATTCTGTCGATGAATTGCTGCGCTTTCATTTCGACGTTGTTTCTGGCTTATTGCGCCGCAGCGCAGGAATCAGGAAACCTGGCGTCGTTTGAAGATGGTCGAACACCTTTTGTTGAAAATCCTCAGACGGATAATAGTGTCCAAATTCCAAAAGATGGTGACTTCGCATTCTTCGCGGTCGTTGTCAACGGTACGGCAATCGGCCTCACTCATTTGAACGCGACAAAAGATCCCGAGCATCCTAACAAAGTCCTCCTTGCCACACCCAGTGGCAACTATAGCACGGATCCATTCGCCGTTTCTGAAGGCGATAACGGAACGACATTTACAGCTCCGTTTGGACGCGCAGCTCAATTGCTACGGATTTCTCAAAATAATAGAACAGGAGTCTTTTTCAAAACCCCAACTGGGAGCATCGCCTTGGTTGATGCTCGCACGCTTGTTCCCTCTCAACGGCTGATTCAGCGAATTCATGATCATTTTGTGAACATCGTTGAATCCATCAAGAAGGGATTGAGCCGCGTCTACAACAAAATCAACACACTGTTCAAACACTCTTCTTGTAAGGCCAAAAAATCGAGGTCCACTAATTCCTTGTTTCTCTGCAGCTGGAGATGTCGCGGACCAAAGCTCAACAAACATTACTCTCCACGAATTTGTCGTCGTCAACGCCACGACAGCTTCGACTCCTGCAGAATGATTCAATAGAAACTGCTTCAGTGATGAGAAAATTGAATTACTGTTGGTTATTGAGCGTATGTTTTAACATGTGCCTCTCCACCCTCACTTGAACGTTAGCAAACGAACTTCCCAGCGTTTTCCTGATTCATCGAAATGACGAAACTCTCCGTTTAGCCATTTGACATGAATTCGGTTTTATTTTTTCAAGCTGCTTCGTCAGCGGTTGAATCGAAGCGTTCTTAGAACTAAAAAACGTCCAAAAGCGACAAGACATCACGAAAAATAGCACAGTGAACATTTTTTCCCTGGACTGTGGGTGGTTTTGCAAACTGAAGCTCTTCCTCCTTTCAGACTTGGTTTGTGGCGTTGATATTCTGACGTTCGGTGTTCTGTTTTCCCCCGACTCAGTTGTAGGTGGTTGTGCAGGCTGAAGCTCTTCCTCCTTTCAGACTTGGTTTGTGGCGTTCGGTGTTCTGTCGACTTGGTTTCTGGCGTTGGGTATTCTGACATTGTGTGTTTTGACGTTCGGTGTTCTGTTTTCCCCCGACTCAGTTGTAGGTGGTTGTGCAGGCTGAAGCTCTTCCTCCTTTCAGACTTGGTTTCTGACGTTCGGTGTTCTGTCGACTTGGTTTCTGGCGTTGGGAGGTCTGGCATTGGGTGTTCGACAGCCGAGCGTTCGTTTGTACTGACCGGCGATAATCCCCTTTTAGAGCGTCCTAGACACAAGTCAGTAAAAGAAAAGCCATTTGCGGTGATTTCGCCCTCCTGAGAATATTCGGCTTGATGGAAAAATACTGGCGCAGACAGAAGGGAAATGGCGGAAAGAAATTTCGTGTTTTGGTTTGGGGGCATCGTTGAAACAGGTGTGTTCTTATGGGGGTCCCATGCAAAATAGCGAACATGCGAGTTGGCACTCTAAATGCTTCAATGCCGCTGGTGATGTATTGGTGTGATGCATCGTGTAGCGTCAGATTAATTTAATCTAGGATCAAACAGAGTGTAAACCACAACGAACTGAACGAATCAAGATCAGCCAATGCCTGGAACACCTGCAACACGCTGTCCCAATTCCTCTGGGATTGGTTGTGGATCGTGTTGTTGATCTTATTGCAGGTCTGCGTGTCTTGCCCTTCTTCGTCTTAAGTTCTTCTAATTGCCAAACAAGGGCTTTCCTGCTCGTCTGGTTTTTTACCCACATGCGCAGGTTCATCACCTCTGTTGTTAATATTCATTATTTTTGAGGCTTTTCGGGTACGCGGTTCAACACGGGTCAAATGTTTTCATTATGTTTGCATCATTCGTGCATTTATTTCTTTTGTGTCCTGCTTCTTTTCAGAATATTTCAAATCAATGTCCATCTCGAAACGAATTCAGAAGGAAACGCAAAGTTTGGCCTCCGATGCCCGTGAGATCTTATTCCCATTTCCGATTAGTTGTCACCTTCAATTTCAGCTCCCGGTATCAGCGCTCATCCTGACGCCAACAACCACCGTTACTTTCATATAATGATGACGGGACCTTCTGGCACCCCCTATGACGGGGGTCTCTATCGTCTCGAGTTGTTCTTGCCTGATCAGTATCCGATGGAGCCTCCAAAAGTTCGCTTCTTAACAAAGATTTATCATCCCAATATCGTACGTGCATCAGTCGGTTGATCATACTCGCTATTTCAGGATAAGCTCGGTAGAATTTGTTTGGATATCTTGAAGGGAAAATTGGTCTCCAGCCCTTCAAATTAGGACTGTTCTTCTCTCCATTCAAGCACTGCTCGCCGCCCCTGAACCGGACGACCCTTTGGACACTTCCGTCGCAGAGCATTTCAAAGCGGATAGAAACGGGTTCGAACAAAAGGGTGAGAAGTAATTCATTCTAATTGAGAATTCATTATAAGCTTGAGAATTCATTATAAGATTGAGAATTCATTATGAGATTGAGAATTCATTATAAGAGTGAATTAAGGTACACCATTTTTCTCAGCCCGCGAATGGAACAGAGAGTACGCTTCCTCCTAAATCCCTCTATCGATACACGCAAACCCTTTTGTTACAAACTTGCGAACCAGTTCTAAAAATCTGTGTTCCGGAAAAATGATATTTCTGTTTTTCTGGTTCGAGTAAGATCACCCAACGTCACCAATTAACAATCGCCTTCTAATTCGCAAGGTGTGGGGGGAAAGTTTTTTTTTGCACCAAGTGAACCCTCCTTTGCAGCAATGTTTGCGGCGGAGCTTCTAATGGGTGGAAATCCGTTGACCGGAGCGGTTGGTGGTTTGGCGTGCTGTGCAGCCCTTGGAGCAACGCTCTACGCGATGAGGAAGAAAATTCCGCATCCAACCGAATTCGCATGCATTGGTAACCGACCACCTTGAGTCCTAGTGAAAACGGCTCCACTGCAGGATGTTGTTGTCTTCGGGGTGGATGTCACAAGCATGAAGCCTTGAATCTGATTATTGAAGTCCATGAAGCGTCAAATATTCCGCCTGGATCTGATGTTTACTTTTACGCTGAAGCTGGTCGTTTCGACTGTCAAACAGGAAGTGAGAGATTGTCCACAGGAAATTGTGAAACTGCGGATGGTTCAGATTGTCCTGTGGATAAGAAGAAGAAGACGGCCGGAATTTTTTGAAAGATGTAATTTACACGTTCGGCAAGTGATCTCATGAAGAGTCGAAAAAATCATCGAAATTTTCAGTCAGATGGAGGACAGCATCACTTTAACGCTGTATAGATCTGTGGGTATTTCTATGGATAAGAATTGATTGAGTCTGCGTAGGGGACACTCACAAGCACACTTCTGGGAGAAGCAAATATTGACGTCAAGGAAGAAATTATTGGAAAGAGCTTTCCTCAGCTTGAGTGGTAATAAGACTCTTGAAAACGATGACAATATATCTCTATATCTTTGTTAGGTATACGCTGAAAAAAGAGCAGAAAGCCACCGTGAAAGTTCAGTTGTCTTTTCATAAACGTGAGTTACAGAACTCACATTATCACAATGATTTGATTGTGTGTCCAGTCCCAATGACACATACGGACTCCCCCTCCCCTCTAGTCGAGTATGCACTGATTAGAGCCACAAGAGAAGCTCTAAGGAAGGGACAGTCGATGACAATTGTAGGATGAACGCCCATTGACTTTTAGTAAAATCGCTTTCAGGATATCAATACGATGGATGATGAAACAAAGCTTCGGTTCATCGCGAAAGTTTTGGAAGGTCCACTACGCGTCATGGGAGGATTCGGTGAGATAAGTTGGAGTCACGTCGTTGCAATGAATTTCTCTTAGATTGGAAAGAACTTTATTTTCGTGCTGTTGAAGGGAGAAACTGTGAGTTGGAATCGAAAATAGGAAATAGACAGACTTTGTCAAGATCGATGGGTTTGGCGTTATTGGACGAATGAGGCGGCGATGAAAAACAGTATGAATGATTTTGTAAACAACTCGATGAGTGAAATTTGTAGAGAAAAAGCCGATAAAGGAAATACCGTTCCTGGCGATCTGTTCCGTCAATCCGGACAAGAACGACCGACTTCAATTTTTGGTTGAATGGTACACGAGGGATGGTGCGAATGACAAATTAATTAGATAATCGTTGTTGCTATATCTCATCTCCTCGAATTAGGAAAGCAACAACTTTTATGTAGTCGAGTTGATCGCGATAGGGATCTCTGGTCTGATGGATTGTACGAATTCATAGAGAAAGTAGGATCCTTCTTTTATCACGTTGATCATGTCGCTTCCGTAGTATCGACAGTTTCTAGTGGATCATCCGCAAAACACTGAAAATTGAACATCATGAGACGAAAGACCCTCAAGAAGCGACTGCCGGTAAGAGATGAGCGTGTCGTTGTTATTTAAATGTTACTTCAGTTGATCGAGAATATATTTTCCGTCGCGGGGAGACGTCTACTGATGGGTCCTGGAAGTCCAGATTTCAGGGTGGGTTGAAGACGCCCTTCGAATCGACTTTTTTTTTCTCAGACGTCCAGACCTTCGCGACGGTTACCGCTCTCATTTGCGAAAATGGTGGAAGATGCGATGGATGGGTACAAAGACTTTGGAGAACTAGAAGATGATGAGAAGTGCGCAGTGGAATGTTCAGATGACAGGAACGTCTGATCGAACAGGAGGGGGTCATAACAACCCCGAAGTGATATTTTTTCTGTCTTTTTTGATTGAGAGTCTGTCACACCATTTCAGTCGTTCAGCTATTTACAGATTTACAGAGTGGGGGACTAAAGACGAATGGAAACGTCAGGGACTGCGAGTGGCGTCTCTCAATCAGACGAGGTGACAACAGCGCAACCTGAGGTAAACTCACACAGACATGATACTGCAGCAACTCAGCAATCGGTAAGAAAAAAAGCAGATGAGTGACTCTTTCATTTTAGAATTTGATGGCGGCGGGTGGTCTCGCTGGTACGGCACAGCCCGCTTCATCATCGTTTCATCCTCAAGCTGAAGAAGTATATCAGTTCATTCTCGACCTAACAATTTCATCAAAGAGAGAAAGAGCTCTTCTTGAACTGAGTCGTCGACGTGAAAGTTTTCCTGATCTCGCTCCTATTTTGTGGCATTCATTCGGTGTTGTTACTTCTGTTATTCAAGAAATCATCTCTATTTAGTGAGTCATTTGATTATACTTGATTGATTTCTTTTCCAGCCCTCAGCTTTCTCCCCCCACTTTGACTTCTATCGCGTCAAATCGTGTTTGTAATGCTCTCGCACTCTTGCAATGTGTCGCCTCTCACCCAGATACGAGGCACCATTTCCTCAACGGTAATTCATCACTGAAGTTTTTAACAGGTTCATTTCTCTTTTTCCAGCGCACATTCCGCTTTTTCTCTATCCATTTCTGAATACCGTTTCCGTTTCTCGTCCGTTCGAGTATTTACGGTTAACGAGTTTAGGCGTGATCGGTGCCCTTGTCAAAGTCGATGATCATGAAGTCATCGGATTTCTTCTTCAAACTGAAATTATTTCATTATGTTTGAGAATCATGGAAATGGGAAGTGAATTATCGAAAACAGTAAGATGATTCTGAATCACTCAATCCGGTCAAAACACGCTTTTCTCAGGTTGCAACATTTATCGTGCAAAAAATCTTGCTCGATGAACTTGGCTTGCGCTACGTTTTGTGCGACGGCAGAACGCTTTTACGCTCTTAGCAGCGTTTTGGGAGGAATGGTTCAGAATCTGATTGAGCAACCCTCGCCTAGATTGATCAAACACATCATCAAGTGCTATTTGCGGCTCGCCGATAACCCGCGGGCAAGAGAGGCTCTGAAGAGGTGTTTGCCTGAAGCTCTCAGGTGTGTTATCGTTATTGTTTGTTCTCAATACGTGTGTTCTTCTTCAGGCACAGTCTTCTACTTAATATCATAAAAGATGATCCCACGACAAAACAAAATATCGCTACATTAGTTGATCTGGTTGACAACACGCCAGCTGGGCAGTTATTTGAGATCTCATCTGCTACTGATTTATTGACACAAGTGAGACCGCGGGAAAACCCAGTGGAATAAGATAGCTCCTCACATATTTGTTTCCTATATCCAGGCACAGAAACAACAGAAGCTTCAACAGCACCAATTGCAGCAAACGTTCCAGGGAGTCAGTTTGGGAAGTACTCTGCAACCGAATCAAACGGCTGCGTTCCAGCAACCAAGATTGCAACAGACACTTCAAACGCAACCACTTTCAGGTCCCTCACTTTTGGGAGGATCCAGTGGCCTCGACGGTGCGATGCCTGGCCAATAGATCTGTCTGATTTCTGTAATGATGAGAGTGAAGCTCATGAACAGATCTTGTCCTTTTTGCTTGAAGCAATCAAAGAACATCTTGATCTTCCAAATGAAGAAAGGAATTTTATTTGCATGTTTGTTTGCTTCATTCCGAAATCAAGCAAATAGATATCATCTATTTGAACGTTTGCCAATTATTTCAACGCTCCCAACAATCTCTACTTTGGTTTTCGCCTTTGGGGAGAGATGTTCATTTTCCCTGCCGAGTCTCCAAGCTTAGGTGGTTGGACGGCAGCTTCGAAATAGCCTTCTCCACCACCAACGCTTTCAGGTGGCCTTTTATCTCCCTTTCCAAGAGTGAAAGGCCAATACCCAGCCTTTCGATAGTCCATCAATCTCCTCACTCCGCGCAGTCCCAAGAGGCCAGCTCCTCCAAAAATGAGGCCTAATTTCGCATTAATGGCCTCTGCACCGTAAACACTTACATGCAAGCCCAACAATCCCAATCGACTCCCAATCGTATTTCCCTTTGTTTTTCATCGGGAGTTCATAGTAGCGCCCAGTTTGTGGCTTTTCGGTTTCAATGGGAGCGCTTGGGGGTTTCCCCATAGTCACCTCTCTTGTGGCGGTTCTTTCTCAGCTCTGCTTCATCTTTCCCCTGGTGCTTTCTTCCGTGCTGATCGTTTGAACTGAAGAGGCGGAGGCCTTTCAGTTGAATCTGCCGTTTCTCTAAGAAGGGCGGCGGTCCTATCCAATGCTTCACGGAAGTTTGAATGAGTTTGGAGTAACGGCTCATCAAAAAATTTGGTCTATCCGTTTAATTGCATGCGTTGATCAAAATAAAAAAGCGGGTACGGCATCTGCCTAACAAAGTAGCGCATTAGAGCGACGTGTCAGTGAATTCCCTTGATATACACCCCTTGGACTGCTTGACAAAACCTTGAAATTCGTTTGGTTGTTCAGAACAGGTTCAGCGTCTCTTCTGTTGTCTGTTTCGCGCCCTCGCTGGCTGCACTGGCGTAGGTCCATTACAACTCTGTACAAGTCGGTTTGAGAAGCATGGAACGTTATCAAAAACTTGAAAAAATTGGTGAAGGCACTTACGGCATCGTCTACAAGGCACAGGACACCGCTGGCGGAATTTACGCTCTCAAGAAAATCCGATTGGAACAGGAAGATGAAGGAATCCCGTCGACAGCGATTCGTGAAATTTCCCTTTTGAAAGAATTACAACATCCAAATATTGTGAAGTACGATTTGAGCGCTTTTTGTCTTCATTCTGGATTTTGTGCTTTTCGGCACATTTCTACTGTTGCAGGCTTTGCGATGTTATTCACACCGAGCGCCGTCTGACGTTAGTGTTCGAGTTTTTAGATCAAGACTTGAAGAAACTTCTGGATGGTTGTGAAGGCGGTTTGGATCCAGTAACGACGAAAGTAGGAATCCTGTATTCTTCCATTTTTGACTTTTCTTCTTTTCATTTCAGTCATTCCTCTATCAACTTCTTCATGGTGTCGCGTATTGCCACCAGCATCGAGTTCTCCATCGTGACCTCAAACCCCAGAATCTTCTCATTAATCGGGGTATTTAAAATATTCATCATAATTCTACTGAATGATGCTTCTACTGTGCGAATGATGATCCTTAACAATTAATCTTTCTTCCCTTTAGGAAGGCTATTTGAAACTCGGTGACTTCGGTCTTGCGCGGGCGTTCGGAATTCCTGTTCGGTCGTATACGCACGAAGTAGTCACTTTGTGGTATCGCGCACCAGATGTATTGATGGGCTCGAAGAAGTACTCTACTCCTGTCGATGTCTGGAGTGTTGGATGTATATTCGCAGGCAAGTTTCACTATGGAGTGGCTCAAGTAATTTTGTCGTGAACAGAAATGTCAAACGGACGCCCGCTCTTTCCCGGTTTGTCTGACGAAGACCAATTATTGCGTATTTTCAAGCTGCTTGGAACGCCAGATCCTGCTTCTTGGCCCCAACTGGTTGAGCTGCCGGAGTATAAAGCAGACTTTCCTGTTTACGAACCTCAAGCTTGGACGAACATCGTTCCCAATCTTGAACCAGAGGGAGTCGATCTGCTTTCCAAAATGCTGCGTTTCGACCCATCACAACGAATTTCGGCACGTCAGGCGATGGAACATCCCTATTTTCAGTGAGTAATCCAAACTCGTTCCTGATGGCAGTTTTTCCTTTCAGCGATCTGAGCGATGTCGTTAAATATATGAAATAGGATTTTATAATGCAAAAAATAGAACAATTTCTTTGAATGTGTGCCGATGTTTCTATGCTGTCTTTTATTGACTCCCGTGTTTACCTTTATTTGTCTATCTAGAGCAGTAATAACCACAACTCCTCAAATCTGCGCAGCGCCCTCAGTTGGAATAGAATTCAATTCCATTAATTCATAATCAAATCATGATATTTCTTTAGAAGAATTCTATACGGTTTGGAACTTCTGTTTAGCGTTTTCGATAAAGTCCCATTTGCCTGCCTTATTTTTGTTTAGACGCGATATACAGATGTCTGATGATGGGAGTCGTTATGTACTTGTTGGAGATTCATGCAGACTTTGGGACTACCCATGGAACAGAAAACTTCAGGGACACACGGGACTACGACTAACATTTATCAACCACTAGGATGATCGTAAGGGACGAAAGAATGCATTTCTGGATGATCTGCTTGAAGATCCACCCCAAACTATACTTTATGGATTTAATCCTCAACTCAACGGTAATACGCTTCCTTCCCTCTTTCACCGGCTAAACGATCTTGCTGGATCATCGTGTCGAGTTCACCTGGTGGTCAACGTCGAGCAGATCCAAACCATAAGAGGCGATTGAGGCAGATTCAATTCTATCTTTTACTTCTACCAGAGTCATTGGCATTAGTGTTTCTACGAGAAGAAGCTCCTTCATGGTTAAAGTTGAAATAGATGTTTGCAATACTGAAACCATTCAATTCCATGCGCTGGTTTGATTCGGGAAAACTTCAATGAGTAAAATTAATGTGGTTGTTGTGAGCGTTCTATCAACTTCATGCTTTGCGTTCTCAGGTGTTTTTTTGTCTGTTGCCTGACAACAAAATCTTTAATGAGATGCAGTTCGTCGATGACCATCCTTGTAGTCCGCAGTAAGGATCCGTCCAAATACGAAGAAATTGAGATTGCTGATTGTGGAAGAAGGGATCTTTTGGTTGCAGGGATTGTTCAAATGATCTTATTTATGGGTCGTCTAGTTAGAGGCTGTCACTTCGTTGCGAAAAGTGAGACTGTTTGCTACAGCCCCACCTGAAATGGAGCGGGTAATCCGTTGGAGAAAACAATCTTACCCTTCGTTGTGCGGCGGCATATCCTTGCTGTGCCGAGGAGGCAATCTGAGAGCCAAAGTGAGACAAGCTGCTTCCAACGTTTCTAGCCCCTTCACTGTTAATTATCGTGTTCCATCCAGACGTGATCGAATCAACTGAAGTAGAAAAATATCGATTCAAGTGACACAAGAGGTTGCCCCACCGGCCCCCCCAGTCGCTGGTGTCGTTGGCATCGCGACAGGAGT
>NW_026578438.1:0-26027 GCF_029603195.1 Condylostylus longicornis
ACGCGTTTAGAGTTTTGAAAACGATTTTTTTAAATATCTCCAAAAATATTTTTGCTACAGTCTATTATCATATATTGGCGGAATCTATGGACTCCCAGTGATCACAAAAAACACTTAAAATCGCTATATTTCTTCTAGTTTAGCCAGAAAACGCCCTTAAAGTTTTGCAAAAGATTTTTTTAAATATCTCCAAAAATATTTTTGCTATAGCCTATTATCATATATTGGCAGAATCTGTGGACTCCCAGTGATCACAAAAAGCACTTAAAATCGCTCTATCTCTTCTAGTTTAGCCAGAAAACGCGTTTAAAGTTTTGCAAAAGATTTTTTTAAATATCTCCAAAAATATTTTTGCTACAGCCTATTATCATATAGTGGCGGAATCTATGGACTATGGACTCCCAGTGATCACAAAAAACACTTAAAATCGCTCTATCTCTTCTAGTTTAGCCAAAAAACGCGTTTAAAGTTTTGCAAAAGATTTTTTTAAATATCTCCAAAAATATTTTTGCTACAGCCTATTATCATATATTGGCGGAATCTATGGACTCCCAGTGATCACAAAAAACACTTAAAATCGCTCTATCTCTTCTAGTTTAGCCAGAAAACGCGTTTAAAGTTTTTTTAAATATCTCCAAAAATATTTTTGCTACAGCCTATTATCATATATTGGCAGAATCTGTGGACTCCCAGTGATCACAAAAAACACTTAAAATCGCTCTATCTCTTCTAGTTTAGCCAGAAAACGCGTTTAAAGTTTTGCAAAAGATTTTTTTATATATCTCCAAAAATATTTTTGCTACAGCCTATTATCATATATTGGCAGAATCTGTGGACTCCCAGTGATCACAAAAAACACTTAAAATCGCTCTATCTCTTCTAGTTTAGCCAGAAAACGCGTTTAAAGTTTTGCAAAAGATTTTTTTAAATATCTCCAAAAATATTTGTGCTACAGCCTATTATCACATATTGGCAGAATCTATGGACTCCCAGTGATCACAAAAAAACACTTAAAATCGCTCTATATCTTCTAGTTTAGCCAGAAAACGCGTTTAAAGTTCTGCAAAAGATTTTTTTAAATATCTCCAAAAATATTTTTGCTACAGCCTATTATCATATATTGGCAGAATCTGTGGACTCCCAGTGATCACAAAAAACACTTAAAATCGCTCTATCTCTTCTAGTTTAGCCAGAAAACGCGTTTAAAGTTTTGCAAAAGATTTTTTTTAATATCTCCAAAAATATTTTTGCTACAGCCTATTATCATATATTGGCAGAATCTGTGGACTCCCAGTGATCACAAAAAACACTTAAAATCGCTCTATCTCTTCTAGTTTAGCCAGAAAACGCGTTTAAAGTTTTGCAAAAGATTTTTTTAAATATCTCCAAAAATATTTGTGCTACAGCCTATTATCACATATTGGCAGAATCTATGGACTCCCAGTGATCACAAAAAACACTTAAAATCGCTCTATATCTTCTAGTTTAGCCAGAAAACGCGTTTAAAGTTTTGCAAAAGATTTTTTTAAATATCTCTAAAAATATTTTTGCTACAGCCTATTATCATATATTGGCGGAATCTATGGACTCCCAGTGATCACAAAAAACACTTAAAATCGCTCTATCTCTTCTAGTTTAGCCAGAAAACGCGTTTAAAGTTTTGCAAAAGATTTTTTTAAATATCTCTAAAAATATTTTTGCTACAGCCTATTATCATATATTGGCGGAATCTATGGACTCCCAGTGATCACAAAAAACACTTAAAATCGCTCTATCTCTTCTAGTTTAGCCAGAAAACGCGTTTAAAGTTTTGCAACCGATTTTTTTAAATATCTCCAAAAATATTTTTGCTACAGCCTATTATCATATATTGGCGGAATCTATGGACTCCCAGTGATCACAAAAAACACTTAAAATCGCTCTATCTCTTCTAGTTTAGCCAGAAAACGCGTTTAAAGTTTTGCAAAAGATTTTTTAAATATCTCCAAAAATATTTTTGCTACAGCCTATTATCATATATTGGCAGAAGCTATGGACTCCCAGTGATCACAAAAAACACTTAAAATCGCTCTATCTCTTCTAGTTTAGCCAGAAAACGCGTTTAAAGTTTTGCAACCGATTTTTTTAAATATCTCCAAAAATATTTTTGCTACAGCCTATTATCATATATTGGCGGAATCTATGGACTCCCAGTGATCACAAAAAACACTTAAAATCGCTCTATCTCTTCTAGTTTAGCCAGAAAACGCGTTTAAAGTTTTGCAAAAGATTTTTTTAAATATCTCCAAAAATATTTTTGCTACAGCCTATTATCATATATTGGCGGAATCTATGGACTCCCAGTGATCACAAAAAACACTTAAAATCGCTCTATCTCTTCTAGTTTAGCCAGAAAACGCGTTTAAAGTTTTGCAACCGATTTTTTTAAATATCTCCAAAAATATTTTTGCTACAGCCTATTATCATATATTGGCAGAAGCTATGGACTCCCAGTGATCACAAAAAAAACTTAAAATCGCTCTATCTCTTCTAGTTTAGCCAGAAAACGCGTTTAAAGTTTTGCAACCGATTTTTTTAAATATCTCCAAAAATATTTTTGCTACAGCCTATTATCATATATTGGCGGAATCTATGGACTCCCAGTGATCACAAAAAAACACTTAAAATCGCTCTATCTCTTCTAGTTTAGCCAGAAAACGCGTTTAAAGTTTTGCAAAAGATTTTTTTAAATATCTCCAAAAATATTTTTGCTACAGCCTATTATCATATATTGGCGGAATCTATGGACTCCCAGTGATCACAAAAAACACTTAAAATCGCTCTATCTCTTCTAGTTTAGCCAGAAAACGCGTTTAAAGTTTTGCAAAAGATTTTTTTAAATATCTCCAAAAATATTTTGCTACAGCCTATTATCACATATTGGCAGAATCTATGGACTCCCAGTGATCACAAAAAACACTTAAAATCGCTCTAAACTCTTCTAGTTTAGCCAGAAAACGCGCTTAAAGTTTTGCAAAAGATTTTTTTAAATATCTCCAAAAATATTTTTGCTACAGCCTATTATCATATATTGGCGGAATCTATGGACTCCCAGTGATCACAAAAAACACTTAAAATCGCTCTATCTCTTCTAGTTTAGCCAGAAAACGCGTTTAAAGTTTTGCAACCGATTTTTTTAAATATCTCCAAAAATATTTTTGCTACAGCCTATTATCATATATTGGCGGAATCTATGGACTCCCAGTGATCACAAAAAACACTTAAAATCGCTCTATCTCTTCTAGTTTAGCCAGAAAACGCGTTTAAAGTTTTGCAAAAGATTTTTTTAAATATCTCCAAAAATATTTTTGCTACAGCCTATTATCATATATTGGCAGAAGCTATGGACTCCCAGTGATCACAAAAAACACTTAAAATCGCTCTATTTCTTCTAGTTTAGCCAGAAAACGCCCTTAAAGTTTAGAAAACGATTTTTTTAAATATCTCCAAAAATATTTTTGCTACAGCCTATTATCATATATTGGCGGAATCTATGGACTCCCAGTGATCACAAAAAACACTTAAAATCGCTCTATCACTTCTAGTTTAGCCAGAAAACGCGTTTAAAGTTCTGCAAAAGATTTTTTTAAATATCGCCAAAAATATTTTTGCTACAGCCTATTATCACATATTGGCAGAATCTATGGACTCCCAGTGATCACAAAAAACACTAAAATCGCTCTAACTCTTCTAGTTTAGCCAGAAAACGCGCTTAAAGTTTTGCAAAAGATTTTTTTAAATATCTCCAAAAATATTTTTGCTACAGCCTATTATCATATATTGGCGGAATCTATGGACTCCCAGTGATCACAAAAAACACTTAAAATCGCTCTATCTCTTCTAGTTTAGCCAGAAAACGCGTTTAAAGTTTTGCAACCGATTTTTTTAAATATCTCCAAAAATATTTTTGCTACAGCCTATTATCATATATTGGCGGAATCTATGGACTCCCAGTGATCACAAAAAACACTTAAAATCGCTCTATCTCTTCTAGTTTAGCCAGAAAACGCGTTTAAAGTTTTGCAACCGATTTTTTTAAATATCTCCAAAAATATTTTTGCTTACAGCCTATTATCATATATTGGCAGAAGCTATGGACTCCCAGTGATCACAAAAAACAGTTAAAATCGCTCTATTTCTTCTAGTTTAGCCAGAAAACGCCCTTAAAGTTTTGCAAAAGATTTTTTTAAATATCTCCAAAAATATTTTTGCTATAGCCTATTATCATATATTGGCAGAATCTGTGGACTCCCAGTGATCACAAAAAGCACTTAAAATCGCTCTATCTCTTCTAGTTTAGCCAGAAAACGCGTTTAAAGTTTTGCAAAAGATTTTTTTAAATATCTCCAAAAATATTTTTGCTACAGCCTATTATCATATATTGGCGGAATCTATGGATTACCAGTGATCACAAAAAATACTTAAAATCGCTCTATCTCTTCTAGTTTAGCCAAAAAACGCGTTTAAAGTTTTGCAAAAGATTTTTTTAAATATCTCCAAAAATATTTTTGCTACAGCCTATTATCATATATTGGCGGAATCTATGGACTCCCAGTGATCACAAAAAACACTTAAAATCGCTCTATCTCTTCTAGTTTAGCCAGAAAACGCGCTTAAAGTTTTGAAAACGATTTTTTTTAATATCTCCAAAAATATTTTTGCTACAGCCTATTATCATATATTGGCGGAATCTATGGACTCCCAGTGATCACAAAAAACACTTAAAATCGCTCTATCTCTTCTAGTTTAGCCAGAAAACGCGTTTAAAGTTCTGCAAAAGATTTTTTTAAATATCTCCAAAAATATTTTTGCTACAGCCTATTATCATATATTGGCAGAATCTGTGGACTCCCAGTGATCACAAAAAACACTTAAAATCGCTCTATCTCTTCTAGTTTAGCCAGAAAACGCGTTTAAAGTTTTGCAAAAGATTTTTTTAAATATCTCCAAAAATATTTGTGCTACAGCCTATTATCACATATTGGCAGAATCTATGGACTCCCAGTGATCACAAAAAACACTTAAAATCGCTCTATATCTTCCAGTTTAGCCAGAAAACGCGTTTAAAGTTTTGCAAAGGATTTTTTTAAATATCTCCAAAAATATTTTTGCTACAGCCTATTATCATATATTGGCAGAATCTGTGGACTCCCAGTGATCACAAAAAACACTTAAAATCGCTCTATCTCTTCTAGTTTAGCCAGAAAACGCGTTTAAAGTTTTGCAAAAGATTTTTTTAAATATCTCTAAAAATATTTTTTCTACAGCCTATTATCATATATTGGCGGAATCTATGGACTCCCAGTGATCACAAAAAACACTTAAAATCGCTCTATCTCTTCTAGTTTAGCCAGAAAACGCGTTTTAAAATTTTGCAAAAGATTTTTTTAAATATCTCCAAAAATATTTGTGCTACAGCCTATTATCACATATTGGCAGAATCTATGGACTCCCAGTGATCACAAAAAACACTTAAAATCGCTCTATCTCTTCTAGTTTAGCCAGAAAACGCGTTTAAAGTTTTGCAAAAGATTTTTTTAAATATCTCCAAAAATATTTTTGCTACAGCCTATTATCATATATTGGCGGAATCTATGGACTCCCAGTGATCACAAAAAACACTTAAATCGCTCTATCTCTTCTAGTTTAGCCAAAAAACGCGTTTAAAGTTTTGCAAACGATTTTTTTAAATATCTCCAAAAATATTTTTGCTACAGCCTATTATCATATATTGGCGGAATCTATGGACTCCCAGTGATCACAAAAAACACTTAAAATCGCTCTATCTCTTCTAGTTTAGCCAGAAAACGCGTTTAAAGTTTTGGAAAAGATTTTTTTTAATATCTCCAAAAATATTTTTGCTACAGCCTATTATCATATATTGGCGGAATCTATGGACTCCCAGTGATCACAAAAAACACTTAAAATCGCTCTATCTCTTCTAGTTTAGCCAGAAAACGCGTTTAAAGTTTTGCAAAAGATTTTTTTAAATATCTCCAAAAATATTTTTGCTACAGCCTATTATCATATATTGGCGGAATCTATGGACTACCAGTGATCACAAAAAACACTTAAAATCGCTCTATCTCTTCTAGTTTAGCCAGAAAACGCGTTTAAAGTTTTGTAAAAGATTTTTTTAAATATCTCCAAAAACATTTTTGCTACAGCCTATTATCATATATTGGCGGAATCTATGGACTCCCAGTGATCACAAAAAACACTTAAAATCGCTCTATCTCTTCTAGTTCAGAAAACGCGTTTAAAATTTTGCAAAAGATTTTTTTAAATATCTCCAAAAATATTTTTGCTACAGCCTATTATCATATATTGGCGGAATCTATGGACTCCCAGTGATCACAAAAAACACTTAAAATCGCTCTATCTCTTCTAGTTTAGCCAGAAAACGCGTTTAAAGTTTTGCAAAAGATTTTTTTTTATATATCTCCAAAAATATTTGTGCTACAGCCTATTATCACATATTGGCAGAATCTATGGACTCCCAGTGATCACAAAAAACACTTAAAATCGCTCTATCTCTTCTAGTTTAACCAAAAAACGCGTTTAAAGTTTTGCAAACGATTTTTTTAAATATCTCCAAAAATATTTTTGCTACAGCCTATTATCATATATTGGCGGAATCTATGGACTCCCAGTGATCACAAAAAACACTTAAAATCGCTCTATCTCTTCTAGTTTAGCCAGAAAACGCGTTTAAAGTTTTGCAAAAGATTTTTTCAAATATCTCCAAAAATATTTTTGCTACAGCCTATTATCATATATTGGCGGAATCCATGGACTCCCAGTGATCACAAAAAACACTTAAAATCGCTCTATCTCTTCTAGTTTAGCCAAAAAACGCGTTTAAAGTTTTGCAAAAGATTTTTTTAAATATCTCCAAAAATATTTTTGCTACAGCCTATTATCATATATTGGCGGAGTCTATGGACTCCCAGTGATCACAAAAAGCACTTAAAATCGCTCTATCTCTTCTAGTTTAGCCAGAAAACGCGTTTAAAGTTTTGTAAAAAGATTTTTTTAAATATCTCCAAAAATATTTTTGCTACAGCCTATTATCATATATTGGCGGAATCTATGGACTCCCAGTGATCACAAAAAACACTTAAAATCGCTCTATCTCTTCTAGTTTAGCCAGAAAACGCGTTTAAAATTTTGCAAAAGATTTTTTTAAATATCTCCAAAAATATTTTTGCTACAGCCTATTATCATATATTGGCGGAATCTATGGACTCCCAGTGATCACAAAAAACACTTAAAATCGCTCTATCTCTTCTAGTTTAGCCAGAAAACGCGTTTAAAGTTTTGCAAAAGATTTTTTTTTATATATCTCCAAAAATATTTGTGCTACAGCCTATTATCACATATTGGCAGAATCTATGGACTCCCAGTGATCACAAATACACTTAAAATCGCTCTATCTCTTCTAGTTTAGCCAAAAAACGCGTTTAAAGTTTTGCAAACGATTTTTTTAAATATCTCCAAAAATATTTTTGCTACAGCCTATTATCATATATTGGCGGAATCTATGGACTCCCAGTGATCACAAAAAACACTTAAAATCGCTCTATCTCTTCTAGTTTAGCCAGAAAACGCGTTTAAAGTTTTGCAAAAGATTTTTTCAAATATCTCCAAAAATATTTTTGCTACAGCCTATTATCATATATTGGCGGAATCTATGGACTCCCAGTGATCACAAAAAACACTTAAAATCGCTCTATCTCTTCTAGTTTAGCCAGAAAACGCGTTTAAAAGTTTTGCAAAAGATTTTTTTTTATATATCTCCAAAAATATTTGTGCTACAGCCTATTATCACATATTGGCAGAATCTATGGACTCCCAGTGATCACAAAAAACACTTAAAATCGCTCTATCTCTTCTAGTTTAGCCAAAAAACGCGTTTAAAGTTTTGCAAACGATTTTTTTAAATATCTCCAAAAATATTTTTGCTACAGCCTATTATCATATATTGGCGGAATCTATGGACTCCCAGTGATCACAAAAAACACTTAAAATCGCTCTATCTCTTCTAGTTTAGCCAGAAAACGCGTTTAAAGTTTTGCAAAAGATTTTTTCAAATATCTCCAAAAATATTTTTGCTACAGCCTATTATCATATATTGGCGGAATCCATGGACTCCCAGTGATCACAAAAAACACTTAAAATCGCTCTATCTCTTCTAGTTTAGCCAAAAAACGCGTTTAAAGTTTTGCAAAAGATTTTTTTAAATATCTCCAAAAATATTTTTGCTACAGCCTATTATCATATATTGGCGGAGTCTATGGACTACCAGTGATCACAAAAAACACTTAAAATCGCTCTATCTCTTCTAGTTTAGCCAGAAAACGCGTTTAAAGTTTTGTAAAAGATTTTTTTAAATATCTCCAAAAATATTTTTGCTACAGCCTATTATCATATATTGGCGGAATCTATGGACTCCCAGTGATCACAAAAAACACTTAAAATCGCTCTATCTCTTCTAGTTTAGCCAGAAAACGCGTTTAAAATTTTGCAAAAGATTTTTTTAAATATCTCCAAAAATATTTTTGCTACAGCCTATTATCATATATTGGCGGAATCTATGGACTCCCAGTGATCACAAAAAACACTTAAAATCGCTCTATCTCTTCTAGTTTAGCCAGAAAACGCGTTTAAAGTTTTGCAAAAGATTTTTTTTTATATATCTCCAAAAATATTTGTGCTACAGCCTATTATCACATATTGGCAGAATCTATGGACTCCCAGTGATCACAAAAACACTTAAAATCGCTCTATCTCTTCTAGTTTAGCCAAAAAACGCGTTTAAAGTTTTGCAAACGATTTTTTTAAATATCTCCAAAAATATTTTTGCTACAGCCTATTATCATATATTGGCGGAATCTATGGACTCCCAGTGATCACAAAAAACACTTAAAATCGCTCTATCTCTTCTAGTTTAGCCAGAAAACGCGTTTAAAATTTTGCAAAAGATTTTTTTAAATATCTCCAAAAATATTTTTGCTACAGCCTATTATCATATATTGGCGGAATCTATGGACTCCCAGTGATCACAAAAAACACTTAAAATCGCTCTATCTCTTCTAGTTTAGCCAGAAAACGCGTTTAAAGTTTTGCAAAAGATTTTTTTTTTATATATCTCCAAAAATATTTGTGCTACAGCCTATTATCACATATTGGCAGAATCTATGGACTCCCAGTGATCACAAAAACACTTAAAATCGCTCTATCTCTTCTAGTTTAGCCAGAAAACGCGTTTAAAGTTTTGCAAAAGATTTTTTTAAATATCTCCAAAAATATTTTTGCTACAGCCTATTATCATATATTGGCGGAATCTATGGACTACCAGTGATCACAAAAAACACTTAAAATCGCTCTATCTCTTCTAGTTTAGCCAGAAAACGCGTTTAAAGTTTTGTAAAAGATTTTTTTAAATATCTCCAAAAATATTTTTGCTACAGCCTATTATCATATATTGGCGGAATCTATGGACTCCCAGTGATCACAAAAAACACTTAAAATCGCTCTATCTCTTCTAGTTTAGCCAGAAAACGCGTTTAAAATTTTGCAAAAGATTTTTTTAAATATCTCCAAAAATATTTTTGCTACAGCCTATTATCATATATTGGCGGAATCTATGGACTCCCAGTGATCACAAAAAACACTTAAAATCGCTCTATCTCTTCTAGTTTAGCCAGAAAAACGCGTTTAAAGTTTTGCAAAAGATTTTTTTTTATATATCTCCAAAAATATTTGTGCTACAGCCTATTATCACATATTGGCAGAATCTATGGACTCCCAGTGATCACAAAAAACACTTAAAATCGCTCTATCTCTTCTAGTTTAGCCAAAAAAAACGCGTTTAAAGTTTTGCAAACGATTTTTTTAAATATCTCCAAAAATATTTTTTGCTACAGCCTATTATCATATATTGGCGGAATCTATGGACTCCCAGTGATCACAAAAAACACTTAAAATCGCTCTATCTCTTCTAGTTTAGCCAGAAAACGCGTTTAAAGTTTTGCAAAAGATTTTTTCAAATATCTCCAAAAATATTTTTGCTACAGCCTATTATCATATATTGGCGGAATCCATGGACTCCCAGTGATCACAAAAAACACTTAAAATCGCTCTATCTCTTCTAGTTTAGCCAAAAAACGCGTTTAAAGTTTTGCAAAAGATTTTTTTAAATATCTCCAAAAATATTTTTGCTACAGCCTATTATCATATATTGGCGGAGTCTATGGACTACCAGTGATCACAAAAAACACTTAAAATCGCTCTATCTCTTCTAGTTTAGCCAGAAAACGCGTTTAAAGTTTTGTAAAAGATTTTTTTAAATATCTCCAAAAATATTTTTGCTACAGCCTATTATCATATATTGGCGGAATCTATGGACTCCCAGTGATCACAAAAAACACTTAAAATCGCTCTATCTCTTCTAGTTTAGCCAGAAAACGCGTTTAAAATTTTGCAAAAGATTTTTTTAAATATCTCCAAAAATATTTTTGCTACAGCCTATTATCATATATTGGCGGAATCTATGGACTCCCAGTGATCACAAAAAACACTTAAAATCGCTCTATCTCTTCTAGTTTAGCCAGAAAACGCGTTTAAAGTTTTGCAAAAGATTTTTTTTTATATATCTCCAAAAATATTTGTGCTACAGCCTATTATCACATATTGGCAGAATCTATGGACTCCCAGTGATCACAAAAACACTTAAAATCGCTCTATCTCTTCTAGTTTAGCCAAAAAACGCGTTTAAAGTTTTGCAAACGATTTTTTTAAATATCTCCAAAAATATTTTTGCTACAGCCTATTATCATATATTGGCGGAATCTATGGACTCCCAGTGATCACAAAAAACACTTAAAATCGCTCTATCTCTTCTAGTTTAGCCAGAAAACGCGTTTAAAGTTTTGCAAAAGATTTTTTCAAATATCTCCAAAAATATTTTTGCTACAGCCTATTATCATATATTGGCGGAATCTATGGACTCCCAGTGATCACAAAAAACACTTAAAATCGCTCTATCTCTTCTAGTTTAGCCAGAAAACGCGTTTAAAGTTTTGCAAAAGATTTTTTTAAATATCTCCAAAAATATTTTTGCTACAGCCTATTATCATATATTGGCGGAATCTATGGACTCCCAGTGATCACAAAAAACACTTAAAATCGCTCTATCTCTTCTAGTTTAGCCAAAAAACGCGTTGCATACGATTTTTTTAAATATCTCCAAAAATATTTTTGCTACAGCCTATTATCATATATTGGCGGAATCTATGGACTCCCAGTGATCACAAAAAACACTTAGAATCGCTCTATCTCTTCTAGCCAAAAAACGCGTTAAAAGTTTTGCAAACGATTTTTTTAAATATCTCCAAAAATATTTGTGCTACAGCCTATTATCATATATTGGCGGAATCTATGGACTCCCAGTGATCACAAAAAATACTTAAAATCGCTCTATCTCTTCTAGTTTAGCCAGAAAACGCGTTTAAAATTTTGCAAAAGATTTTTTTAAATATCTCCAAAAATATTTTTGCTACAGCCTATTATCATATATTGGCGGAACCTATGGACTCCCAGTGATCACAAAAAACACTTAAAATCGCTCTATCTCTTCTAGTTTAGCCAGAAAACGCGTTTAAAGTTTTGCAAAAGATTTTTTTAAATATCTCCAAAAATATTTGTGCTACAGCCTATTATCACATATTGGCAGAATCTATGGACTCCCAGTGATCACAAAAAACACTTAAAATCGCTCTATCTCTTCTAGTTTAGCTAGAAAACGCGTTTAAAGTTTTGCAAAAGATTTTTTTAAATATCTCCAAAAATATTTTTGCTACAGCCTATTATCATATATTGGCGGAATCTATGGACTCCCAGTGATCACAAAAAACACTTAAAATCGCTCTATCTCTTCTAGTTTAGCCAAAAAACGCGTTTAAAGTTTTGCAAACGATTTTTTTAAATATCTCCAAAAATATTTTTGCTACAGTCTATTATCATATATTGGCGGAATCTATGGACTCCCAGTGATCACAAAAAACACTTAAAATCGCTCTATCTCTTCTAGTTTAGCCAGAAAACGCGCTTAAAGTTTTGCAAACGATTTTTTTAAATATCTCCAAAAATATTTTTGCTACAGCCTATTATCATATATTGGCGGAATCTATGGACTCCCAGTGATCACAAAAAACTCTTAAAATCGCTCTATCTCTTCTAGTTTAGCCAGAAAACGCGTTTAAAGTTTTGTAAAAGATTTTTTTAAATATCTCCAAAAATATTTTTGCTACAGCCTATTATCATGTATTGGCGGAATCTATGGACTCCCAGTGATCACAAAAAACACTTAAAATCGCTCTATCTCTTCTAGTTTAGCCAGAAAACGCGTTTAAAATTTTGCAAAAGATTTTTTTAAATATCTCCAAAAATATTTTTGCTACAGCCTATTATCATATATTGGCGGAATCTATGGACTCCCAGTGATCACAAAAAACACTTAAAATCGCTCTATCTCTTCTAGTTTAGCCAGAAAACGCGTTTAAAGTTTTGCAAAAGATTTTTTTTTATATATCTCCAAAAATATTTGTGCTACAGCCTATTATCACATATTGGCAGAATCTATGGACTCCCAGTGATCACAAAAAACACTTAAAATCGCTCTATCTCTTCTAGTTTAGCCAAAAAATGCGTTTAAAGTTTTGCAAACGATTTTTTTAAATATCTCCAAAAATATTTTTGCTACAGCCTATTATCATATATTGGCGGAATCTATGGACTCCCAGTGATCACAAAAAACACTTAAAATCGCTCTATCTCTTCTAGTTTAGCCAGAAAACGCGTTTAAAGTTTTGCAAAAGATTTTTTTAAATATCTCCAAAAATATTTTTGCTACAGCCTATTATCATATATTGGCGGAATCTATGGACTCCCAGTGATCACAAAAAACACTTAAAATCGCTCTATCTCTTCTAGTTTAGCCAGAAAACGCGTTTAAAATTTTGCAAAAGATTTTTTTAAATATCTCCAAAAATATTTTTGCTACAGCCTATTATCATATATTGGCGGAATCTATGGACTCCCAGTGATCACAAAAAACACTTAAAATCGCTCTATCTCTTCTAGTTTAGCCAGAAAACGCGTTTAAAGTTTTGCAAAAGATTTTTTTTTATATATCTCCAAAAATATTTGTGCTACAGCCTATTATCACATATTGGCAGAATCTATGGACTCCCAGTGATCACAAAAACACTTAAAATCGCTCTATCTCTTCTAGTTTAGCCAGAAAACGCGTTTAAAGTTTTGCAAAAGATTTTTTTAAATATCTCCAAAAATATTTTTGCTACAGCCTATTATCATATATTGGCGGAATCTATGGACTACCAGTGATCACAAAAAACACTTAAAATCGCTCTATCTCTTCTAGTTTAGCCAGAAAACGCGTTTAAAATTTTGCAAAATATTTTTTTTTACATATCTCCAAAAATATTTGTGCTACAGCCTATTATCACATATTGGCAGAATCTATGGACTCCCAGTGATCACAAAAACACTTAAAATCGCTCTATCTCTTCTAGTTTAGCCAAAAAACGCGTTTAAAGTTTTGCAAACGATTTTTTTAAATATCTCCAAAAATATTTTTGCTACAGCCTATTATCATATATTGGCGGAATCTATGGACTCCCAGTGATCACAAAAAACACTTAAAATCGCTCTATCTCTTCTAGTTTAGCCAAAAAACGCGTTTAAAGTTTTGCAAAAGATTTTCTCAAATATCTCCAAAAATATTTTTGCTACAGCCTATTATCATATATTGGCGGAGTCTATGGACTACCAGTGATCACAAAAAACACTTAAAATCGCTCTATCTCTTCTAGTTTAGCCAGAAAACGCGTTTAAAGTTTTGTAAAAGATTTTTTTAAATATCTCCAAAAATATTTTTGCTACAGCCTATTATCATATATTGGCGGAATCTATGGACTCCCAGTGATCACAAAAAACACTTAAAATCGCTCTATCTCTTCTAGTTTAGCCAGAAAACGCGTTTAAAATTTTGCAAAAGATTTTTTTTAAATATCTCCAAAAATATTTTTGCTACAGCCTATTATCATATATTGGCGGAATCTATGGACTCCCAGTGATCACAAAAAACACTTAAAATCGCTCTATCTCTTCTAGTTTAGCCAGAAAACGCGTTTAAAGTTTTGCAAAATATTTTTTTTTATATATCTCCAAAAATATTTGTGCTACAGCCTATTATCACATATTGGCAGAATCTATGGACTCCCAGTAATCACAAAAACACTTAAAATCGCTCTATCTCTTCTAGTTTAGCCAAAAAACGCGTTTAAAGTTTTGCAAACGATTTTTTTAAATATCTCCAAAAATATTTTTGCTACAGCCTATTATCATATATTGGCGGAATCTATGGACTCCCAGTGATCACAAAAAACACTTAAAATCGCTCTATCTCTTCTAGTTTAGCCAGAAAACGCGTTTAAAGTTTTGCAAAAGATTTTTTCAAATATCTCCAAAAATATTTTTGCTACAGCCTATTATCATATATTGGCGGAATCTATGGACTCCCAGTGATCACAAAAAAACACTTAAAATCGCTCTATCTCTTCTAGTTTAGCCAGAAAACGCGTTTAAAGTTTTGCAAAAGATTTTTTTTTATATATCTCCAAAAATATTTGTGCTACAGCCTATTATCACATATTGGCAGAATCTATGGACTCCCAGTGATCACAAAAAACACTTAAAATCGCTCTATCTCTTCTAGTTTAGCCAAAAAACGCGTTTAAAGTTTTGCAAACGATTTTTTTTAAATATCTCCAAAAATATTTTTGCTACAGCCTATTATCATATATTGGCGGAATCTATGGACTCCCAGTGATCACAAAAAACACTTAAAATCGCTCTATCTCTTCTAGTTTAGCCAGAAAACGCGTTTAAAGTTTTGCAAAAGATTTTTTCAAATATCTCCAAAAATATTTTTGCTACAGCCTATTATCATATATTGGCGGAATCCATGGACTCCCAGTGATCACAAAAAACACTTAAAATCGCTCTATCTCTTCTAGTTTAGCCAAAAAACGCGTTTAAAGTTTTGCAAAAGATTTTTTTAAATATCTCCAAAAATATTTTTGCTACAGCCTATTATCATATATTGGCGGAGTCTATGGACTACCAGTGATCACAAAAAACACTTAAAATCGCTCTATCTCTTCTAGTTTAGCCAGAAAACGCGTTTAAAGTTTTGTAAAAGATTTTTTTAAATATCTCCAAAAATATTTTTGCTACAGCCTATTATCATATATTGGCGGAATCTATGGACTCCCAGTGATCACAAAAAACACTTAAAATCGCTCTATCTCTTCTAGTTTAGCCAGAAAACGCGTTTAAAGTTTTGCAAAAGATTTTTTTTTATATATCTCCAAAAATATTTGTGCTACAGCCTATTATCACATATTGGCAGAATCTATGGACTCCCAGTGATCACAAAAACACTTAAAATCGCTCTATCTCTTCTAGTTTAGCCAAAAAACGCGTTTAAAGTTTTGCAAACGATTTTTTTAAATATCTCCAAAAATATTTTTGCTACAGCCTATTATCATATATTGGCGGAATCTATGGACTCCCAGTGATCACAAAAAACACTTAAAATCGCTCTATCTCTTCTAGTTTAGCTAGAAAACGCGTTTAAAGTTTTGCAAAAGATTTTTTTAAATATCTCCAAAAATATTTTTGCTACAGCCTATTATCATATATTGGCGGAATCTATGGACTCCCAGTGATCACAAAAAACACTTAAAATCGCTCTATCTCTTCTAGTTTAGCCAAAAAACGCGTTTAAAGTTTTGCAAACGATTTTTGTAAATATCTCCAAAAATATTTTTGCTACAGTCTATTATCATATATTGGCGGAATCTATGGACTCCCAGTGATCACAAAAAACACTTAAAATCGCTCTATCTCTTCTAGTTTAGCCAGAAAACGCGCTTAAAGTTTTGCAAACGATTTTTTTAAATATCTCCAAAAATATTTTTGCTACAGCCTATTATCATATATTGGCGGAATCTATGGACTCCCAGTGATCACAAAAAACTCTTAAAATCGCTCTATCTCTTCTAGTTTAGCCAGAAAACGCGTTTAAAGTTTTGTAAAAGATTTTTTTAAATATCTCCAAAAATATTTTTGCTACAGCCTATTATCATGTATTGGCGGAATCTATGGACTCCCAGTGATCACAAAAAACACTTAAAATCGCTCTATCTCTTCTAGTTTAGCCAGAAAACGCGTTTAAAATTTTGCAAAAGATTTTTTTAAATATCTCCAAAAATATTTTTGCTACAGCCTATTATCATATATTGGCGGAATCTATGGACTCCCAGTGATCACAAAAAACACTTAAAATCGCTCTATCTCTTCTAGTTTAGCCAGAAAACGCGTTTAAAGTTTTGCAAAAGATTTTTTTAAATATCTCCAAAAATATTTGTGCTACAGCCTATTATCACATATTGGCAGAATCTATGGACTCCCAGTGATCACAAAAAACACTTAAAATCGCTCTATCTCTTCTAGTTTAGCCAAAAAATGCGTTTAAAGTTTTGCAAACGATTTTTTTAAATATCTCCAAAAATATTTTTGCTACAGCCTATTATCATATATTGGCGGAATCTATGGACTCCCAGTGATCACAAAAAACACTTAAAATCGCTCTATCTCTTCTAGTTTAGCTAGAAAACGCGTTTAAAGTTTTGCAAAAGATTTTTTTAAATATCTCCAAAAATATTTTTGCTACAGCCTATTATCATATATTGGCGGAATCTATGGACTCCCAGTGATCACAAAAAACACTTAAAATCGCTCTATCTCTTCTAGTTTAGCCAAAAAACGCGTTTAAAGTTTTGCAAAAGATTTTTTTAAATATCTCCAAAAATATTTTTGCTACAGCCTATTATCATATATTGGCGGAATCTATGGACTCCCAGTGATCACAAAAAACACTTAAAATCGCTCTATCTCTTCTAGTTTAGCCAGAAAACGCGTTTAAAGTTTTGCAAAAGATTTTTTTTTATATATCTCCAAAAATATTTGTGCTACAGCCTATTATCACATATTGGCAGAATCTATGGACTCCCAGTGATCACAAAAACACTTAAAATCGCTCTATCTCTTCTAGTTTAGCCAAAAAACGCGTTTAAAGTTTTGCAAACGATTTTTTTAAATATCTCCAAAAATATTTTTGCTACAGCCTATTATCATATATTGGCGGAATCTATGGACTCCCAGTGATCACAAAAAACACTTAAAATCGCTCTATCTCTTCTAGTTTAGCTAGAAAACGCGTTTAAAGTTTTGCAAAAGATTTTTTTAAATATCTCCAAAAATATTTTTGCTACAGCCTATTATCATATATTGGCGGAATCTATGGACTCCCAGTGATCACAAAAAACACTTAAAATCGCTCTATCTCTTCTAGTTTAGCCAAAAAACGCGTTTAAAGTTTTGCAAACGATTTTTGTAAATATCTCCAAAAATATTTTTGCTACAGTCTATTATCATATATTGGCGGAATCTATGGACTCCCAGTGATCACAAAAAACACTTAAAATCGCTCTATCTCTTCTAGTTTAGCCAGAAAACGCGCTTAAAGTTTTGCAAACGATTTTTTTAAATATCTCCAAAAATATTTTTGCTACAGCCTATTATCATATATTGGCGGAATCTATGGACTCCCAGTGATCACAAAAAACTCTTAAAATCGCTCTATCTCTTCTAGTTTAGCCAGAAAACGCGTTTAAAGTTTTGTAAAAGATTTTTTTAAATATCTCCAAAAATATTTTTGCTACAGCCTATTATCATGTATTGGCGGAATCTATGGACTCCCAGTGATCACAAAAAACACTTAAAATCGCTCTATCTCTTCTAGTTTAGCCAGAAAACGCGTTTAAAATTTTGCAAAAGATTTTTTTAAATATCTCCAAAAATATTTTTGCTACAGCCTATTATCATATATTGGCGGAATCTATGGACTCCCAGTGATCACAAAAAACACTTAAAATCGCTCTATCTCTTCTAGTTTAGCCAGAAAACGCGTTTAAAGTTTTGCAAAAGATTTTTTTAAATATCTCCAAAAATATTTGTGCTACAGCCTATTATCACATATTGGCAGAATCTATGGACTCCCAGTGATCACAAAAAACACTTAAAATCGCTCTATCTCTTCTAGTTTAGCCAAAAAATGCGTTTAAAGTTTTGCAAACGATTTTTTTAAATATCTCCAAAAATATTTTTGCTACAGCCTATTATCATATATTGGCGGAATCTATGGACTCCCAGTGATCACAAAAAACACTTAAAATCGCTCTATCTCTTCTAGTTTAGCCAGAAAACGCGTTTAAAGTTTTGCAAAAGATTTTTTTAAATATCTCCAAAAATATTTTTGCTACAGCCTATTATCATATATTGGCGGAATCTATGGACTCCCAGTGATCACAAAAAACACTTAAAATCGCTCTATCTCTTCTAGTTTAGCCAAAAAACGCGTTGCATACGATTTTTTTAAATATCTCCAAAAATATTTTTGCTACAGCCTATTATCATATATTGGCGGAATCTATGGACTCCCAGTGTTCACAAAAAAACACTTAGAATCGCTCTATCTCTTCTAGTTTAGCCAAAAAACGCGTTTAAAGTTTTGCAAACGATTTTTTTAAATATCTCCAAAAATATTTGTGCTACAACCTATTATCACATATTGGCGGAATCTATGGACTCCCAGTGATCACAAAAAACACTTAAAATCGCTCTATCTCTTCTAGTTTAGCCAGAAAACGCGTTTAAAATTTTGCAAAAGATTTTTTTAAATATCTCCAAAAATATTTTTGCTACAGCCTATTATCATATATTGGCGGAATCTATGGACTCCCAGTGATCACAAAAAACACTTAAAATCGCTCTATCTCTTCTAGTTTAGCCAGAAAACGCGTTTAAAGTTTTGCAAAAGATTTTTTTTTATATATCTCCAAAAATATTTTTGCTACAGCCTATTATCACATATTGGCGGAATCTATGGACTCCCAGTGATCACAAAAAACACTTAAAATCGCTCTATCTCTTCTAGTTTAGCCAGAAAACGCGTTTAAAATTTTGCAAAAGATTTTTTTAAATATCTCCAAAAATATTTTTGCTACAGCCTATTATCATATATTGGCGGAATCTATGGACTCCCAGTGATCACAAAAAACACTTAAAATCGCTCTATCTCTTCTAGTTTAGCCAAAAAACGCGTTTAAAGTTTTGCAAACGATTTTTTTAAATATCTCCAAAAATATTTTTGCTACAGCCTATTATCATATATTGGCGGAATCTATGGACTCCCAGTGATCACAAAAAAACACTTAGAATCGCTCTATCTCTTCTAGTTTAGCCAAAAAACGCGTTTAAAGTTTTGCAAACGATTTTTTTAAATATCTCCAAAAATATTTGTGCTACAGCCTATTATCACATATTGGCGGAATCTATGGACTCCCAGTGATCACAAAAAACACTTAAAATCGCTCTATCTCTTCTAGTTTAGCCAGAAAACGCGTTTAAAATTTTGCAAAAGATTTTTTTAAATATCTCCAAAAATATTTTTGCTACAGCCTATTATCACATATTGGCAGAATCTATGGACTCCCAGTGATCACAAAAACACTTAAAATCGCTCTATCTCTTCTAGTTTAGCCAGAAAACGCGTTTAAAGTTTTGCAAAAGATTTTTTTAAATATCTCCAAAAATATTTTTGCTACAGCCTATTATCATATATTGGCGGAATCTATGGACTACCAGTGATCACAAAAAACACTTAAAATCGCTCTATCTCTTCTAGTTTAGCCAGAAAACGCGTTTAAAATTTTGCAAAATATTTTTTTTTACATATCTCCAAAAATATTTGTGCTACAGCCTATTATCACATATTGGCAGAATCTATGGACTCCCAGTGATCACAAAAACACTTAAAATCGCTCTATCTCTTCTAGTTTAGCCAAAAAACGCGTTTAAAGTTTTGCAAACGATTTTTTTAAATATCTCCAAAAATATTTTTGCTACAGCCTATTATCATATATTGGCGGAATCTATGGACTCCCAGTGATCACAAAAAACACTTAAAATCGCTCTATCTCTTCTAGTTTAGCCAAAAAACGCGTTTAAAGTTTTGCAAAAGATTTTTTCAAATATCTCCAAAAATATTTTTGCTACAGCCTATTATCATATATTGGCGGAGTCTATGGACTACCAGTGATCACAAAAAACACTTAAAATCGCTCTATCTCTTCTAGTTTAGCCAGAAAACGCGTTTAAAGTTTTGTAAAAGATTTTTTTAAATATCTCCAAAAATATTTTTGCTACAGCCTATTATCATATATTGGCGGAATCTATGGACTCCCAGTGATCACAAAAAACACTTAAAATCGCTCTATCTCTTCTAGTTTAGCCAGAAAACGCGTTTAAAATTTTGCAAAAGATTTTTTTAAATATCTCCAAAAATATTTTTGCTACAGCCTATTATCATATATTGGCGGAATCTATGGACTCCCAGTGATCACAAAAAACACTTAAAATCGCTCTATCTCTTCTAGTTTAGCCAGAAAACGCGTTTAAAGTTTTGCAAAAGATTTTTTTTTATATATCTCCAAAAATATTTGTGCTACAGCCTATTATCACATATTGGCAGAATCTATGGACTCCCAGTAATCACAAAAACACTTAAAATCGCTCTATCTCTTCTAGTTTAGCCAAAAAACGCGTTTAAAGTTTTGCAAACGATTTTTTTAAATATCTCCAAAAATATTTTTGCTACAGCCTATTATCATATATTGGCGGAATCTATGGACTCCCAGTGATCACAAAAAACACTTAAAATCGCTCTATCTCTTCTAGTTTAGCCAAAAAACGCGTTTAAAGTTTTGCAAACGATTTTTTTAAATATCTCCAAAAATATTTTTGCTACAGCCTATTATCATATATTGGCGGAATCTATGGACTCCCAGTGATCACAAAAAACACTTAAAATCGCTCTATCTCTTCTAGTTTAGCCAGAAAACGCGTTTAAAGTTTTGCAAAAGATTTTTTTTTATATATCTCCAAAAATATTTGTGCTACAGCCTATTATCACATATTGGCAGAATCTATGGACTCCCAGTGATCACAAAAAAACACTTAAAATCGCTCTATCTCTTCTAGTTTAGCCAAAAAACGCGTTTAAAGTTTTGCAAACGATTTTTTTAAATATCTCCAAAAATATTTTTGCTACAGCCTATTATCATATATTGGCGGAATCTATGGACTCCCAGTGATCACAAAAAACACTTAAAATCGCTCTATCTCTTCTAGTTTAGCCAGAAAACGCGTTTAAAGTTTTGCAAAAGATTTTTTCAAATATCTCCAAAAATATTTTTGCTACAGCCTATTATCATATATTGGCGGAATCCATGGACTCCCAGTGATCACAAAAAACACTTAAAATCGCTCTATCTCTTCTAGTTTAGCCAAAAAACGCGTTTAAAGTTTTGCAAAAGATTTTTTTAAATATCTCCAAAAATATTTTTGCTACAGCCTATTATCATATATTGGCGGAGTCTATGGACTACCAGTGATCACAAAAAACACTTAAAATCGCTCTATCTCTTCTAGTTTAGCCAGAAAACGCGTTTAAAGTTTTGTAAAAGATTTTTTTAAATATCTCCAAAAATATTTTTGCTACAGCCTATTATCATATATTGGCGGAATCTATGGACTCCCAGTGATCACAAAAAACACTTAAAATCGCTCTATCTCTTCTAGTTTAGCCAGAAAACGCGTTTAAAGTTTTGCAAAAGATTTTTTTTTATATATCTCCAAAAATATTTGTGCTACAGCCTATTATCACATATTGGCAGAATCTATGGACTCCCAGTGATCACAAAAACACTTAAAATCGCTCTATCTCTTCTAGTTTAGCCAAAAAACGCGTTTTAAAGTTTTTGCAAACGATTTTTTTAAATATCTCCAAAAATATTTTTGCTACAGCCTATTATCATATATTGGGCGGAATCTATGGACTCCCAGTGATCACAAAAAAACACTTAAAATCGCTCTATCTCTTCTAGTTTAGCCAGAAAACGCGTTTAAAGTTTTGCAAAAGATTTTTTCAAATATCTCCAAAAATATTTTTGCTACAGCCTATTATCATATATTGGCGGAATCCATGGACTCCCAGTGATCACAAAAAACACTTAAAAATCGCTCTATCTCTTCTAGTTTAGCCAAAAAACGCGTTTAAAGTTTTGCAAAAGATTTTTTCAAATATCTCCAAAAATATTTTGCTACAGCCTATTATCATATATTGGCGGAATCCATGGACTCCCAGTGATCACAAAAAACACTTAAAATCGCTCTATCTCTTCTAGTTTAGCCAAAAAACGCGTTTAAAGTTTTGCAAAAGATTTTTTTAAATATCTCCAAAAATATTTTTGCTACAGCCTATTATCATATATTGGCGGAGTCTATGGACTACCAGTGATCACAAAAAACACTTAAAATCGCTCTATCTCTTCTAGTTTAGCCAGAAAACGCGTTTAAAGTTTTGTAAAAGATTTTTTTAAATATCTCCAAAAATATTTTTGCTACAGCCTATTATCATATATTGGCGGAATCTATGGACTCCCAGTGATCACAAAAAACACTTAAAATCGCTCTATCTCTTCTAGTTTAGCCAGAAAACGCGTTTTAAAGTTTTGCAAAAGATTTTTTTTTAATATCTCCAAAAATATTTGTGCTACAGCCTATTATCACATATTGGCAGAATCTATGGACTCCCAGTGATCACAAAAAACACTTAAAATCGCTCTATCTCTTCTAGTTTAGCCAAAAAACGCGTTTAAAGTTTTGCAAACGATTTTTTTAAATATCTCCAAAAATATTTTGCTACAGCCTATTATCATATATTGGCGGAATCTATGGACTCCCAGTGATCACAAAAAACACTTAAAATCGCTCTATCTCTTCTAGTTTAGCCAGAAAACGCGTTTAAAGTTTTTGCAAAAGATTTTTTCAAATATCTCCAAAAATATTTTTGCTACAGCCTATTATCATATATTGGCGGAATCCATGGACTCCCAGTGATCACAAAAAACACTTAAAATCGCTCTATCTCTTCTAGTTTAGCCAAAAAACGCGTTTAAAGTTTTGCAAAAGATTTTTTTAAATATCTCCAAAAATATTTTTGCTACAGCCTATTATCATATATTGGCGGAGTCTATGGACTACCAGTGATCACAAAAAACACTTAAAATCGCTCTATCTCTTCTAGTTTAGCCAGAAAACGCGTTTAAAGTTTTGTAAAAGATTTTTTTAAATATCTCCAAAAATATTTTTGCTACAGCCTATTATCATATATTGGCGGAATCTATGGACTCCCAGTGATCACAAAAAACACTTAAAATCGCTCTATCTCTTCTAGTTTAGCCAGAAAAACGCGTTTAAAGTTTTGCAAAAGATTTTTTTTTATATATCTCCAAAAATATTTGTGCTACAGCCTATTATCACATATTGGCAGAATCTATGGACTCCCAGTGATCACAAAAACACTTAAAATCGCTCTATCTCTTCTAGTTTAGCCAAAAAACGCGTTTAAAGTTTTGCAAACGATTTTTTTAAATATCTCCCAAAAATATTTTTGCTACAGCCTATTATCATATATTGGCGGAATCTATGGACTCCCAGTGATCACAAAAAACACTTAAAATCGCTCTATCTCTTCTAGTTTAGCCAGAAAACGCGTTTAAAAGTTTTGCAAAAGATTTTTTCAAATATCTCCAAAAATATTTTTGCTACAGCCTATTATCATATATTGGCGGAATCCATTGGACTCCCAGTGATCACAAAAAACACTTAAAATCGCTCTATCTCTTCTAGTTTAGCCAAAAAACGCGTTTAAAGTTTTGCAAAAGATTTTTTCAAATATCTCCAAAAATATTTTTGCTACAGCCTATTATCATATATTGGCGGAATCCATGGACTCCCAGTGATCACAAAAAACACTTAAAATCGCTCTATCTCTTCTAGTTTAGCCAAAAAACGCGTTTAAAGTTTTGCAAAAGATTTTTTTAAATATCTCCAAAAAATATTTTTGCTACAGCCTATTATCATATATTGGCGGAGTCTATGGACTACCAGTGATCACAAAAAACACTTAAAATCGCTCTATCTCTTCTAGTTTAGCCAGAAAACGCGTTTAAAGTTTTGTAAAAGATTTTTTTAAATATCTCCAAAAATATTTTGCTACAGCCTATTATCATATATTGGCGGAATCTATGGACTCCCAGTGATCACAAAAAACACTTAAAATCGCTCTATCTCTTCTAGTTTTAGCCAGAAAACGCGTTTAAAGTTTTGCAAAAGATTTTTTTTTATATATCTCCAAAAATATTTGTGCTCAGCCTATTATCACATATTGGCAGAATCTATGGACTCCCAGTGATCACAAAAACACTTAAAATCGCTCTATCTCTTCTAGTTTAGCCAAAAAACGCGTTTAAAGTTTTGCAAACGATTTTTTTAAATATCTCCAAAAATATTTTTGCTACAGCCTATTATCATATATTGGCGGAATCTATGGACTCCCAGTGATCACAAAAAACACTTAAAATCGCTCTATCTCTTCTAGTTTAGCCAGAAAACGCGTTTAAAGTTTTGCAAAAGATTTTTTCAAATATCTCCAAAAATATTTGTGCTACAGCCTATTATCACATATTGGCAGAATCTATGGACTCCCAGTGATCACAAAAACACTTAAAATCGCTCTATCTCTTCTAGTTTAGCCAAAAAACGCGTTTAAAGTTTTGGCAAACGATTTTTTTAAATATCTCCAAAAACATTTTTGCTACAGCCTATTATCATATATTGGCGGAATCTATGGACTCCCAGTGATCACAAAAAACACTTAAAATCGCTCTATCTCTTCTAGTTTAGCCAGAAAACGCGTTTAAAGTTTGCAAAAGATTTTTTTTTATATATCTCCAAAAATATTTGTGCTACAGCCTATTATCACATATTGGCAGAATCTATGGACTCCCAGTGATCACAAAAACACTTAAAATCGCTCTATCTCTTCTAGTTTAGCCAAAAAACGCGTTTAAAGTTTTGCAAACGATTTTTTTAAATATCTCCAAAAATATTTTTGCTACAGCCTATTATCATATATTGGCGGAATCTATGGACTCCAGTGATCACAAAAACACTTAAAATCGCTCTATCTCTTCTAGTTTAGCCAAAAAACGCGTTTAAAGTTTTGCAAACGATTTTTTTAAATATCTCCAAAAATATTTTGCTACAGCCTATTATCATATATTGGCGGAATCTATGGACTCCAGTGATCACAAAAAAACACTTAAAATCGCTCTATCTCTTCTAGTTTAGCCAGAAAACGCGTTTTAAAGTTTTGCAAAAGATTTTTTCAAATATCTCCAAAAATATTTTTTGCTACAGCCTATTATCATATATTGGCGGAATCCATGGACTCCAGTGATCACAAAAACACTTAAAATCGCTCTATCTCTTCTAGTTTAGCAAAAAACGCGTTTTAAAGTTTTGCAAAAGATTTTTTTAAATATCTCCAAAAATATTTTTGCTACAGCCTATTATCATATATTGGCGGAGTCTATGGACTACCAGTGATCACAAAAAACACTTAAAATCGCTCTATCTCTTCTAGTTTAGCCAGAAAACGCGTTTTAAGTTTTGTAAAAGATTTTTTAAATATCTCCAAAAATATTTTTGCTACAGCCTATTATCATATATTGGCGGAATCTATGGACTCCCAGTGATCACAAAAAACACTTAAAATCGCTCTATCTCTTCTAGTTTAGCCAGAAAACGCGTTTAAAATTTTGCAAAAGATTTTTTTAAATATCTCCAAAAATATTTTTGCTACAGCC
>NW_026578439.1:0-17233 GCF_029603195.1 Condylostylus longicornis
ACAATGTGAAAATATTCATCTGATATGGGCTGCTGTTAACTTCATACTCTAATTGTTTTCCGTTCAATGTATGGAACAAATTATTGGATGAACCAAAAAATTCAAAAAACATGAAACTCTTAAATGTGGGAGAGGCGTCTTTCTAAAACACACAATCTGGAACAACAAACTATTGATTACGCTTTCCATATTCATCTCTTACTCTTCGGGAGGAGGATTTGAAAGGATCAATTCCAAAATCCTAATTGGAGGATCGAGTCCGAATTTCTCCGCTCGTCTAAATCGATGGAGCTGCAAAATAGAAATTTTCAAAAAACACTCAATCCTCCAATCGCCTTACTCGAGTGATACCAATACAAGGTCCAAACTTTAATTCTAAATCAAACAATCTCAGCTCATTTTCAATTTCATTGCAATCATTCCATTTCATCGAGCTGGATTGGAGCGGAGAGATTTTACGCCGTTTTGCCTGTTTGGTTTCAATCGCTCTTGAACGAGGCCGTTTCGCTTTTTCCGGCGTTTGATGAACATCCAATTTTTCATCAAATTTTTCATCATCCAATTTTTCATCCCTCCCAGGAGTAAAATCTTTCTCTTCGTCAAGCTCTAAAAGAAATCCATCAGAATCTGAACTCCTCGCTGCATCCTCGGAGACAAAACGACTTCCGAAATCAAATTCAGCTTCATCCAACGAATCTGTAGTATCTTGTGTCTTTTCGTTTCTCCCTTGTGCCCCACTGGACTGTTCCACCGCTCTTTTGGGTCGAGCCTTCCCTCTGCCGCTAGAACTTTTTAGAAATTTCTCCATGTGCCTTGTCCCCTCATCTGGTATCATTGTGGTCCGTCAATGGCTTATAGGGTTCTTGAGCCCTTGGATGACGCTCCTCGGAGGACCACAGAGGACGAACCCGAGGCTGTTGTAGGCGAGTGGTTGGGAAAGCCAAATGATGCACAGAAGTACCTCAACGGAAAAACCTTGCGACTCGACGCGTATGTGGATCCCAAGGACAAGGAGAGACGTCGCAATCGCAAACCGCTTCCGAAAAGGTTCAAATTGTCCAAAACTGAATTGAAGAAGCGAGGAATGCTCGATATTACAGAAGACAACTTGACTTTTCATGATGGTCTTGTTTTGAATGCCTTGTGGAGGTGAGCGATTGTTAATACATCCGACTTTCATCTTGATTGTTTGTTTCATCTATCCTTAATTGTTTGTTTCTCTCTGAAGGCAGTACATTGGACAGATACTGAATATCTCAGCGCCCCCTTCTGGACATCAACAGACATCATCACCGATTCCATATCTCTTGACACAGTGCAATGTTCTAGCTGTCTCTGATTTCCACGGTGCTCATGTGAAAATCATTCAAGCGAAAAATCCATCAGTCGTCGGAATGGATGGAATCGTGATGCAAGAAACAGAACAAACATTCAGAATTGTTTGTCGAGACAATCGCATCAAAACTGTTCTCAAGAGTACTTGCATTTTTCATCTCTTTACGGGAACAGATCGAATCTTCATTCTTCATGGAAAACATCTTTGCTATAGAACAGCGTTACGATCAAAGGTTAAAATCAAATCAAAGGACACAGTACAGCTTCAATAGAAGGTTCAATGATTGTTCTTCGTTACAGTTGCCTCCCTTTGTTGTTTCTCCCTTCAACGTTCTGGTACTTGGCTTGTTGTGATATCAACAATTGAAGATCAATCAACAACGTACACCAAGTGAAATTGTAGTAAAGTGAGGGTTGGGAGGAGACAGGCTCACGATTTCAGCATTGATACAAACCAAGCTTACATCAAGCTGTATATCTTTGAGATGGAGATACCAGGGGAACTAAGGTTCAACCTGTTCGTTGTGTTTGCTGCTTTAATTCTGTTAAATCATTTGATAAACAAAAACACTGAATCCTATACAGCGCTCTCGTCTCCTCAAGAATAGAACGCAACTTTTGAGCCGTGTCCGCTTTTGCCAACCGACTCATAAAGGCCGGACGCTTGCATTTAATACGCATGTTGCGAAGCATCTCTCCGGATGAAACTCCCAAAAGGATGTTTGGCGGTAACACTTCAATGGCGTCTTCTAACATTATGCGAGTCATCATTATATCGTCACTCTTCCTGAAATTTGAACCCATTTCTCTTTCTCTTCCTCGTGGCCACATCGACAAAATTTCACCCCCATCGCCGTCTTTCCGTGCGAATTCGAAATCAAGAAGGCAAAACCGAGTTCTGTCCATATTACAGCGAACATTTGACCATCTAACGTCAGAATGGCAAAGTCCTGCGTCGTGGAGGATCTCAAGACACTTAGCGACAGCAATACCAGCTTCAAAGAATTCACGAGCATTCCGAGGGAATCCAGTATTCGGAAGGTATTCCATCGTCACAGAAAAGCTTCGATCTGTTGCTCCATCATGAACAGTGGCGTCAAGCACGCTTTTGTCTAAAGCCTGATAGCAACTTTTGATGGCAGAAATATCCAGTTTAGATCCATCAAGTTTTTCTAAAGTTTTTGTGACGTGGATTTCATATTTTCCATCTGCTGTTTTGTCACGTTTCACTTCAATGCTTTGCTTAAATCCAGGTCCAATCTTATTCCACTGATAGGCTCCATGCTTCTCGAGAAGGGCCGGCAACAGCAAATGAGCAACATATAAACTCCAATTCACCAAACAGCGGAGCAGGCGTTCTTGGTCTCCCGCTGATGGATCCTCAAAGTACTCTAATGGTTGCAACACCAAATCGTCATTTCTTACGTATGGAAGTTTGTTTCCATCAGTTAAATAATTACAGGACACTTTGCTTCTGATTCCAGGAAGAGGAGCATGACGGAAGAATTGCATTTCATTTCCAATGATAGCTGCAGCCAAGATGGGAAACTCCTGAAATGCATAATTGACAGTTGCAAGTTGGTCAATTGCATTGAAGGCATCAGAATCCCTTTCTCCAGTTTTGTGTTCCTCACGCAAAATAGGAATGTGCCCAATAGTACAGATAGAGTCAGGAATGTCGTCGTGTCTGACGGAAATTCCTAATGTTGAGAACAATAGAGTCAGTGGTACATCCAGAAATGCGTGAAACTCGGGTGTTGCTCCAGCTTCTATGATGCCGAAAGCCATTCGGAGTTTCCATATGCTTGTAAGGACATTTTGGATCTCGATGCTGATGGGATTCTCCAACTTCAACCCTAGAAGCTTCGAGAAGTCCTTCTTGCTCAAATTGAGTAATGAACGATGTCGTGGAAGTTGGTAATTTCTCCTAGATTACAACGACGGCGGGGATTTTGTCCGTGGACACGACGGCAGGAGCTCAAGCCTCGAAGAAGATGTTGCTTTTTTGAAGGCATTTTCAAACCTATAAATTTTCCATGAATTTTCGTCCAACAACTGCACCCAGGGTAAAGTTGTGGAACGAGGAACTTTGCCATATAAGCGCAAAATCTCAGGAACTACTCCGTTAAAGAATTGAGGATGATTAAATTTCGAAGCGAAACGGTCGTTGTCGAATGGCTCTTGGAGACATTTGAACATGTCTTCAAAATACTCTTCATCGGAATCCCAAGACGGCGATTGCGAAGAATTCTCGGAGAGCGACGATTGCGAAGAATTTTCAGACATCATCGCTTCAGAGAGATAAGACCTGATAAATGTGAAGTACAGGAGCTACATGAGGAAAATTACAGTGAATTCACCGGTCGAAACATTTCACAAAAAACTAAAGCGACGATGAAGCAAATTGTGACAAAGTGATCGCCGTTGACAACCTTTGCTTTCGCTTACTGGCAGCTGTCACGGTATGCAAGCACTTGAGCCTTTTCTTCACAGATATGAAACGATGTCCATGAGAAATAGAGATATTTTGGTTGTTCACTTCTGAGAAGTGTTTATGTCAAGTGTCTTTAGTCGTCTGGTGTGCTTGTCTTTTTACCTTTGGGTTTTACGTGCCTGCATGCTCTTTGTTTTTGGTCCGTGAAGTGCAGCTCAGCCTCACTTGATGTCATTCTCAGTGCGAAAGACGTTCAGAAGGTTGTGTCTGTTCGCGGTGGTGTATGAGGAAAACGAGAGAACAGAAAAGGCAAGCTAGTTTGGGTCGGTCGACTATGGGGGGATGCGTTGTGCAGTGCACCGGGGCTTCAAGCTAGCTGTTATGCCGGATCTCGTCTCGAGATCCGCCTCCAACCTGCATGTCACTGACTGATATCAGGACCAGGCACTCTCCTGGTACCTGTTTTTCGTTCCAGTTTTTAACTCGTAACCAGTCCCCAATTTTGTCTGCACCTAACCCCCGACATGTCCGCCGCCGTCGGAACCTCTTCCCCCGCTCACACGCCCCGCGACTGTAGCCGAGCCTACAGTCGTGTACAACCTGTACGACGCTAGCGAATCTAGCGAATTCCATTCGAACCCCTCAACTTCAGTAGAGTGCAACACATCATGGCAGGCAGCATTTTCAACGTTTTCACGTGCGGCGAAGAACAAAGAAACTCTAGAGAAAAAGAAGCGCAATCCAAATCAAAATTCGCACTGTGATTGTCTGCAAGCATGAGAATTTACAAATGACTCGTTGTCCCAAAACTACAGCTTTATTCAAGCTGCGCGAACAAATAGGTCGCCAATCAAGGAACAATCGCAAAACTTCTTTTAGCGACAATTTTCTAGCCTTTCAAATCTGCAAGCAGCGATAGCGCTCACTCGAACACTAAGGTTTGCTCCCTTCATCCTATCATTGAGGACGAAGTCCCAAAGTGTCGGATTGTTCACCCGCTAATAGGGAACGTGAGCTGGGTTTAGACCGTCGCGAGACAGGTTAGTTTTATCCTACTGATGACAACTTTGCCTCAGTAATCCAGCTTAGTACGAGAGGAACAGCTGGGTCAGACAATTGGTAATGCAGCTGATTGACTAGTCAGTGCTGCAAAGTTATCACCTGCTCGGGAAAGACTGAACGCCTCTAAGTCCGAACCGAAGCTGATGGCAGAGTCATTCATTGCTTCCAACTTATCAAAAGATAAAAAGTGGCCGCTACGCAATCGGTCCTATTCCTTCCTCATAACCTGTTCGTTCCCTTAATTGTGTTCGTCAAGTAAACAAAAAATAAATCCTGTGCAACGCTTTCGTCTCCTCAAACACAACTTTTGAGCCGTGTCTGTTTTTGCCAAGTGCCAAGGCCGAACGGAAGAACTGCATCTCATACCCAACGATAACTGCAGCAAAGATGGGAACTCCTGAAATGCATAATTGACAGTTGCAAGTTGGTCAATTGTATTAATGGTATCAGAATTGCTTTTTCCAGTTTTATGTTCCTCGCGCAAAATAGGAATGCGCCCAATAATACAAACTGAGCTAGGGCCCGTTGACACCTGACACACAGATAGCACAAGAATTCCTAGGGTTGTGAACAATAGACTTAGGGGTACATCCAGAATGGGTGTTGCTCCAATCTTAATTCCTGCTATCTGACGACCCAAGAGGAAATAACTCTCCCAGCTTTGATGCATGACGATGCATCTTTGACACGCTTCTGCATAGAAGTTGACGATGAACGATGCACAGTAAGGAAAGGCAGTCAGAAATATTATAAATTGATTGCCTGCTCATCCCAACGACAGGTAACAGTCCCACATAAATTGTTGGTCTCAGTTGATGAATCTCAGAGCCTGTTTCTAGTAAGCTGAAGCAGTTCGACATCAGTTGGGCGAAAGAGGAACAGAATAAATCAAAAATGGGTTCAATACTGTTCTACCAGAGAAAAGAGAGCTTCAAAAGGCTGGAGTCGCCAAAGAGAGCACAACTACGAAAAAATGGTGCGCCTCTATGTCGGTGCACATAAAGTAGCGACCCTCCGGTCTTTTCAACCACGCGACTCCCCATGAAGCCTTCGAAACCAAATGCTGTCCTTCCATCGATGAAAGAATCGCAACTGGCAACAGCCCTCCTATCGGCGAATCCCAATTAGAAGTCCCAATTAAGATCCCGATCAGGCCACAACATGCTAACAGAGTACGCAGCAGTTATGTGATCCTTGTGGGCGACCTCAACGGCCTTTGGTATCTGAGCGGCCGAAGAAACATTCTCACAAGCACTCGGTCCAGAAGGAGAACTCCAAGACAGAGTGCGAGTTGAACAACCAGCAACCGAATCTCAGTGGATGAATCTCTCCATAACGCGGCCAAGCCCTTAAGTGATAAAAATGGGATTTCGATGGTGGAGGGATCCAATGGAATCTAGGTACAAAAAGGAAGGCATTTAATGGAATGACAAAAGGAAGGATCACGGAGGAAGCATTCAATGTATTACGAGATGAATAATAACGATGAACGATGGAAATTATTCTGGCTTGTTAAAAAGCCATGTCCTCAGGAAGTTGAGTGACGTCTCTGAGTGACGCTTTTCGTCCAACTCACTTTCATTATTGCGAGATGTCTGTGGTCTAACAGAAGTACGAGATAAGTAAACGAATCAAGCTCAAGAATCTGCAATAGAGATATAAAGTCTGTTTGGTGCTTCCGTGAGTTAAAGACGAGAGTTGAGTAGCAAGGAGAGTCTTATCTCACTCACTTCATGAGCCAAAGTGGCCGCTTTTGCAGTTCCTCCCAGTGCCTGAGTAAGCGGGCGCATTAAGGAGGAAGAGGAAAGTGGGGCAGCCGAAAGGATGTCGAGATGTTCTAGAGCTTGAGGAACGTCGTGGAAGATAAGACTAAAATGAGAGGAAGGATCCTTTGGTGTGAACAAGGAGCAATAATCAGCACGACGAAAAAGGGCTGGGAGAACGGGTGAATATCTGGAGAATACAAATCAGGAGAACACAAATCAGGAGAATACAAATCAGGAAAACACGTGCACCAGTTGAGCTTCTGTTCGTCGTCATTTACATACCCGACTACAATTGCTGTTGAACCATCCAAAGCCCCACCAGAAGATCCTAAATGTTTGGAGAGAGCTCCGAAGGGCTGAACTAATGGCCTTGACTGTCGACATGTCAAAATTCCGAGCTGTTGATATTCGCAATGGACAGAAACAAGTAGTGTGGATCCCAAAGAATCGACAAGAAGACCTCGAATTTGTATTGCCTGGTCCGATGAATCAAGATCCAAGGGAACTACAGACGATTCAATTAAAGGGAATCGACCTGAAGAAAATCGTCATCAGGATGAATCTGAACGTTTGTTATCGTCAGAGTGATGAACTGAAATCCTCCCTCAGCTTCAACATTCTTAAAATAGTCAAATGCATCGTCATTTAATTCGTGACGCGCATGAATGGATTAACGAGTGGCATCATAGAGATCATATAGTATCCTAATTCCTAATGCACCATCCAACGATTCATACCTGTAACTAAAGCAGCCAGTGCGATGCGATCAAAACCTCCATGTTGAATTTCCCTCCACCAGTTTCTATATCCACTTGCTGACTTCTCCCCATGACTCAAAACGGCTCCAGAGAACAAAGTTTTCCACGAAGATGTTGATGCTGATGAGTTCGCTTGAGACTTCATCGACGTTTCTGTTATGTTGACTCGAATATCATCATTTGGATCGTACACGATTAAAGAGACGATCCAAGATATCTGATGATTGTCCCATGATCCTAATGTGGAAGTCATGATCATCAGCGGGGGTTCTAGGAACGAGGAATTCCTTCGATTTTCTTCACTCGACTTTGCAGCCCCCGCACTCTCTCGTTTTTTCTGGGACATCTTTTTTTGAGCATGGTATTGTTTAAGAAACTCCACAGTCGATAGCGAGTCAAGACTGTCAGGAAATCGAGGAACAGATAAGGATGTGACGACGTGCCACGCAGACCACTCAGGAGGCGGTGGACCTGCAAGAGGCACGGGAAGAAGAGGAAGTTCTTGGTTCTCCGTCTGCTGAGTGTCATTTGCGTAGATGCAAAGATCCTTAAGGGGAGAAGAGACGCGAAATTGAACAGAATCTCCAAGTCTGAAACAGAAACACCATTTTCTCAGATGGACGTCCATGATGGATTGATCGACCGACAGAAGAAGCAAGATACTTACGTACCTTGAATAGATTAGTCCTTGATCAGAAATTGTTAATTCAGAGATACGAGAGGTTCCAGATAATCGAAAATGAAGCGATAAAAATTCATCAGAAGCCTCCTGTCCATTTGTAGCGTCAGACTGACGGCATCGATCTTCTCTCATCAAAAATCGTATACGCCACTCTTCATGTTCACCCCTCTGCCATCGGTAGGCGATTGCAATCTCACCAGTCGTTGATCCTGTATGCCCGACAACCCAATCACTTCCTGATGAGAAGAAAAACCGATAACACGCTCCGAAAATGAGAAATCGATCAAACAAGAATCATGCCCGATAACACGCTCCGAAAATGAAATCGATCGATTAAACAAGAATCATTGATCACCTGAAACATTTTCAAAAGTCATTTTTCTCCATTGCGGCGATGACGAATGAAAAGGAAACAAAGCTTCCTCTAAATGTCTCTTTGTATTTGAATCGTCACCATCGTCTTTAGAAACACAACGATCGCTACACGAAATTGAACCTGAAGAATATTTTTCTGCTCCACGGCTTCGATTGGTTTCTTCCACGTGAACTTCAACCGACGGACAAGTCGAACTATCAGATGGCATCCCCTTTGATGAACTGTCAACATGTCCGATCGCTCGGTTCCAGTTTCCGCCCAAAGATTTCAAACGATTCATTATTGCGATTCCTAACCGTGAAAAAATTTTCGGAGTCCCAGAGTCTAGGAGTTTTTTTGCTTCTGCCCTTTCAGATCTCGATTGCTCTTTGATGTATTCGCTGTAGTCAAGCAATGCAGCATGAAGTGTTTTTTGGATCAATGGAATAAAAATTGAATTGCCAGAAACGATTTCGACAGAAGGATCTCCCAATCGTGATTGGTCGGGCCAGTTGATTCGCGATATCAGCAACTGATAGCCGTCCGTGAAGAGTCGAAGTGATGCGGGCATGACGGGGCCAGGCGGAAAGTCTTCCTGGGGAATTGCTATGGGGTTGGGACAATTGGGAGAAAAAGAGGAATTGCTTGATTGGCATGTTTGCGAGAGTATCCGAATAGCGCGAGAAAGCAAACGGCGTTCCTGCTGCTGAGAGTCTTGTGCCGGATCGATCACATCCCCTCCGTCATTCGCATCGTGATCTTCCTCTATCTGGCTAGTAGGATTTTCAAGAACTTTATTGTGACGAAACGTTTTTTCATTCTGATTTTCTGAAGGAGACCATCGATTGATCCAACGATCGACTGACGCAAACGATTGGAGAACTGCTTTAGACAGAGGACCTCGATGAGGCTTAGATGCGTTGCTCAATTCTGACGAATCAGTCGAATTTGTCCGAAATTCTGTTGATTTCTTCAACACAACGGAATCCGGTTGTATCGACGAGGTCCACGCAACGATTTCGGCAAGACGCGCACCTCCAGCAGAATTGACTGTCGGACTGACAATGAGTCGTTCCGGCGGAAGAACGCTCCAGTGACCCTGATGACGGATCGGAGTATTCTTGGGAAGAAACAAATCGTCATCATGAAAGTAGACAGCGAACATCAGTGTGATATTCAACAGAACCGCGACACAAACGACACTCCACAATCCGAAAGAGAGACAATTTCCCAACGACACCAGCCGTCGTCGAATTGGCTGCCGAGTCAGCGGGGGATCGCGTCTGGACACATAGGGAGGACTGTTTCCTGGAAGAAACGCTTCTTGTGGAGGGTCGTTGACGGGATGGAGTTGTGGTGTGGCATGGTCAAGTTCAGCAGAGGGAACCATCCTAGTTTCCGATCTTTACTATCGAATCACAAATGTCACAGCCACACCAGAGATCATGGAGATGAAAAAACCAGGATTCAATTGCTAGTGGACCTAGTCCCCAATCTGCAGAGAAAAGGTTCGGAGGGGACATCAAAATTTCTCCAAACGCAGGTGAGAGTGTCAATCGGATGCGCCATTCTTGTTGTGAGTAGTTTTCCATCCCAGCGAGGTGGGCAATAAGTTTTCTCAATATTCTTGAGTCATCTCAATGAAGTTCACACTGAGATAGATCATTGATCAGTCTCATGACCAACACCACTGCTTTAATGGTTTTGCTTTAGGTTTGATTGACGCCATTGAAGATTTCATTTTTCACCTTCCGATGATTTTGAGAATTTCCATTCCGAAATCCAATTTTTCACGGAGACGAATTTCTCATTGAACAATCTACAAGCTTCTTCACCACTAGCATGTCAACATCTGCATCTTCGGAGAATTCGAGTGCCAATCCGCTTCCAACTGCGGAATCTCAACCTCTTCCTTCAAATGCTGCTCCTTCCTGCTCGCCAGCATCATCCCGTGAAATTGCAACAAGTTGCCCACAGGATGATCCAATTGATCCCGACTGCCAGATGACACACCTAGATGCTGATCTGCCACAATTCATCCATCGCACCCCTTTGCTTGACCCTTTTGTTGAAGAACGGGCGGTGGAAGCCGTTGGGGAAAGAAGACCATCAACGGAGGAAGAGGACATTATTGTCTCCGTTGAGCCAGATGAAAGTGAATCCCCAACAAGTCCACAACATTCAGTTCATGCCCCCTCCAACGCTTGGGAGAATCTTTTCTCATCTCCAACGTCGTCATCGCCCTCACATGATGTCGCGTTTAACGCTGCAATGAGCAAGCGGAGATCTTCTCGAATTCAATGTCGCCGTCCGTCCAAAACCCAGTCAACTGTTTCTCATAAATCAAAAAAATTTCAACATTATGAGCCAACCATTAAACCATTTGCTTTGCCAGTCTCGTCGCTTACTTATTCTTCAAATTTGACAGATCAAGAAGCACTTGCTAATATTCTATTTTCATACAATTTGAGAAGCCCATTAAATCCTCCTGATGGTGAGCCAGATTCTCAGCCTAGTCGATCCATCGATTCTACTGCATTGGGGGTTTTCTATTAGTATTATGGGGCGTGAGCATGTATCACACAATGTGGGCATTTCTCTCTGATGCGGTTATGTCTCCGTGTTTGACCTTTTGAATGTTCTTTGCTTTTGTCTTGTTCTTTATTTTTGTCTTGTTCTTTATTTTTGTCTTGTTCTTTATTTTCAGACAGACAAATTCCAAGCAATCCCTTCTCACTTTTCGCTATCGGAGAGGGAGGCGGCAAGCGTTCAGGTCCTTGGAAGAAATCTCCAGATATTTTCAGCCTGCTTGATTGTTCGGAGCCTTCACGTCGATGCCATTATGTTGGTTTGAGGAACCTTGGAGCCACTTGTTATATGAACTCGTATCTCCAAACGCTCTTCATGAATCTTGATTTCCGTGCGAAACTGTTCGCAGCACGTCTGGAGCAGCTTCCCTTATCGGATGTCAAGGAGGTTCAATCAGAAGAGAATAAATTACTTCCTGAGCTGCAGATGCTCTTCACAGCGTTGCAGTCAGGAATGACTCAAGTGGCTGATCCACTTGGAGTTGCGAAGGTGATTGATCGTCATTCTGGCAGAAGGACATTTGTCAATTTTTTCTGTTCTTAGGCTCTCAAGATCTCGACTGAATATCAAGAAGATGCAACTGAATTTGCAACATTGTTATTGATGGCTTTGGAAAAAGAATTGGGAGGTTTGGACAGCCGAAGCAATTTCATTCCGCAAATGTTCAGAGGACGACAAAAACAATCCATGGTACGAAAGGTTTGAAGTACAAATTGAAGACTGAATTTGTAATTTGAAGAGGATTCTGAATTTGTAACTTTCAACTTATTTGTAACTTTTTTATCTTCAGACTTGCGGATCTTGTGGTGGAGTGTCTGAGCGGACGGATGATTTTTACGAGTTGCGTGTTCGTGTTCCTCATCAACCAACAATTGCAGGATCGCGTGATCACGAAATACAACAATCGATGGTAGAAGGAAAACGACGAAAAAAGGGCCCAATCACTCGAGCGAGAAAGAAGACGGGTGTTGATGAAGAGGTCTCTCCCAATTCAGAAGATGAAAGTACACTAACGTCGAGCGTTGTCATAGAAGAATCCCCTTCTACTACGTTCCTTCATGAGTCTCGCGATTCGACATCATTTCCTGAAAGTGAAGCAGCAGAAGTTGAACGAAGCGACGCTGGCAGCAAATTAAATGGGACTTTAGAGAATAGAACTAACGAAACCTTAATGGAAGCCAAAACAACTGGAGGCTCTTCATTTTATCTTGAGAAGGGTCTTCAACAATTATTTCTAAGTGAACAACTTCAAGGGGAGAATCGCTATATGTGCGGGAGATGCAACGAAAAGGTAGATGCGTTGAGAGGAATCTCATTGGAATCTCTACCACCCTATTTACATGTTTGCTTCGAGCGCTACTCCTACGATGGGACAGGACGAAGAAAATTGACAACGGCTGTGAATTATCCGTTGAGTTTAAGCCTAGCGTCATTATTGAGTTCCCAGAAGAGCGACGTTCAGCCTCGCATTCCCGTGGTGAATATTGAGCTTCCGGGTGAAGCGGACGTCAGTGAAGTTGCGGATATTGAAGCGAGTTCTCAAAACGGATTGCGTGGTCGTGCTAGTGACGCAGTGATGGTGCATCAGGATGTCGAAATAGAAGCAGAAGATGAAGGAAGGATTTCTGAAGATGGAAACGTTTTGAATCGAGACGCTGCTGGAGAAAAAATACAAGATTCAAAATTTGATTCTGAATATGAGTTGATAGGAATTCTGGAACATCATGGACAATCTGCACAATCAGGGCATTACGTTGCGTATTTAAAAGACATGACAACGAAGAGTTGGGAGGCTGCAAAAGAACGTCCTTCTCTACTGCAAGGAGGAGTGATGACGGAATTGACTGACGAACAATTACGACAATTTGGTTCAAAGAAGGTTTTGCAGCGCCAGGGACTGAAAGGGATTGGAAGAGGAAGGGGAAGGACAAAGACAAAAGATGATGTGATTGAAGGAGAAGTGAATGTAAAAAAACGTCGGGTGAAATCTGAGGTCTCAACACCAGTGAAGATGGAAGGGTCCGAGATGGTGGAAGTGAAAAGAAAGGGACGACCTCCAGCTAAGAAAGAGATTCTCGAAGGTCTGGCAACCCCGTTGGGTCCAAGAAAAAGAAAGAAGAGCGAAGTGCTGCGTGAAGCTGAAAATGATCGACTTTTTATTCAGAAATCGATGGAACGACAGACTGGAGGACGAGGATCAAAAGAACAACAAATTGGAGATCTGGGGGATCAACAGAGACACACAAATTTAGACGCTTTAAATCAAAATGATCTTCAAGATTCTCAAATTAACCCAAAAAAGAAACAGAGATTTCATTCGAGTCATCCCAAAATTGTTGAAGCTCCAGGAGCCCATCGTGCTATAACACATAAAGGAAAGTCCCATGCTGTCCCAACAAATATATCCCCAGCCCCCACGTATATTCCCCCACCGTATGGATTTTACGGTCAACCAACTCAGATGATGTATCCGTTTCCCCCTCCAATATCTCCTCCAGAATTTAACACAGGCGCATTCCCATCAGTTGATTATACAGCAGGCACCTCCACAATTGGGGCTCCTACCTCTGGCTTAGGAGGAGTGTCTACTGTCAGTGGAATTCCCACAACAGCAGGGACAGAGTATCCATTTCATCTCTTTGGTTCGTATTCGATGTTTTCGGCCCCTGGGTTTTTCCCAGCGCCTATGCCGTTCAGAATGCCATCGCCAGAAATGTTTCAGCCATCTCAACCTGGATCATCCCCAAGTTCCTCTCCTGTCTTATATCAACCCGGATCATCCCCAACTTCTTCTCCTGTCTTATCGTCTATCCCCAGTGTCCCCATGACTGTTGCAGGACTTCCATTATCTTCTGTTCCTCCTTCACTCCCTTCTGCTCCGTCAACAATCCCTCAGGGCAGTCCGGCATTCAGCTCTCAATCCACAATGAGAAAGAAGAGCTCTGTAGATCATTCAGCATCGAAGCATCTTTCGCCAATCCCTTCTGATGTGCCTCCCGCCCAAATTCAATCTCTTACTCAGGAAACCAGCGCTTCTCGTCCTGCTGATTCATGTCACCCGGTTGTTGCTTCTCCAAGGACACACGTGCCACTCCCAACCTCTGTGCCTTGTAACATTAATGGGTCTACCTCAGCCCCTTGTTTAGGAGACTCCTCAAGCCCAGCGATTTCAGGAAGAGGACCTTCAACAATTTTAAGTGAAGGAGGGATGAGGATGAAGTCAGTTGGGGATGTCGTGACGGTTGTGACGGTCGATGCTGAAGGAAATGAAAAGACGGAGGAAAGATGGAAGAGTAGCGATGAAGGCTTGAAGGGAGGAATGGAGGGAACTGATGATGCGCGATCAAATTGTGAGGAAGCGAGTGAAAGACCCAGTGAAAACGGCGTGATCGATAGAGAAGGAGATGGGGATTATCTGATGAGTGTCGAGTCATTTGCGCCACGTGAGGAAGGGATTGAAAATGGAGGAGTGGAAGAAGAAATTGGACGAATGAAAGAGGAGAATGAAGAAATGAGGGAGGAGGTTTTGAATGAAAGGATTGAGGATAATGGAAGAATTGAGGATCATGGAAAAGTCGTTTCTGATGGTTTGAAGAAAGAAAGTGAAATGAACGATGAATTGATCAAAGAAGTCGACAACGCAACAGAATTGAAAAGTCCTCAGAGGAAAGGTGCGAAGTCAAGAGCCTTGTCATCGCAGAAGAACGCTGGAAGTACAATTGGGGCTCGAATTACAGAACATAAACGACAAGCAACAATTTCGGTGCAAAGTCTTTTGGAATCGGATGACGACGAGAGTGATGTTGAAAGTGAGATGAAGAAGAAAGGATCGAGAGCAGGACCAAAGCGACGCACTGGTGGAAAACACGGAAAAGGGCAGATGAAAGGAACGGCATCGAAAAATATTCAAGGCGTTAATGATTTCGGGCAGTCGAGCGTCGTTGGAAATACGTTAGATAAAAGATGGAGATGGGTTGCCTTCGATGATGCTTCAGTTTCTGAGTGGAAAATTGAAAAGGTTTTGTCCCAAAGTAACTCGACGGAAAATGAAATAAAATCAGGAGAAGGAGATAAAAATACCGTGGAGGATGCTGCGAGTGTCTTACCGGAAAAAGGCATCCACGAAAGTTCAGATGGACGATTGACGAGTAGAACAGCATATTTGTTACTTTATAAGAAGAAATCTTGGATTCCATCTCGCGAACCCGATCCTCCGAAAAACATGGAAGAAGCTGTTACTGCAGTGCAATCAAAGATCATTCAGCATGGAGAGTATCAGTCGGTGATGTCTGAGCAAATCTCTAATTTTGCACTTCAACGAAGAAAAGAAGTCATGACGGTGATAAAAGAATCTGTCAAATTAGCGCAAGCACAAGCAAACTTGTTTAAGGAAAGACTTTACAATGCAAAAGATGAAGAACCATTGTTTGATCCAATTTTGAAGTCGATGGTTTGTGTTCCGATGAGTTGGTGGGCTGCATTTGTGTGTGGATATGACTTTCCGTCCTTATCAACATCATTACCAGCAGAATTTCGTCCAACGCGCGATCCTTCAAATTCGAACATTGCAGGACCACCAGCGTTCACACCATCGATTGAAATGTTAAAACCGAAAGATTCAGAGGATCATGTTGATCAGAAAGTTCTGCAAGAGGCAGAAAAAGTATCTGGGTCGGAAATGGTTGATTATTCGGATGTGTTGTGCATCCATTATCCAAAGGGTTTGATCGAAAGTTGCAAATTGAATAAGAAGCAGCAATGGAAACCCGAAATAACGGAGAGAAATGTGAATGTGGATGAAAGTGAAGCAAACAACGGCATGGCAGAGACTCCCTTAAAGGCAACAATGCATGACGGACAAACGAGTGGTGTGGACACTTCAGTAGAATCTGGTTCCTGTCGATATGGGAAACCCTATGGTGTTGATCCGTTAGCAGTTTGGGATGGGCGACTCAAGATTGTCCCAAGGGATGTTCTTGTCAATATATTCAAAACTTACCGTTTAACTGCAAGTATTCCAGAAATCGGTTTGACTGAAGTTGTTTGTTCCAATTGCGCAAATAGCTTCTCCCAACTAATGGAGTATCTCTACGACCAATGGATAACCCTTGCCGATATCATCAGATTCACTCGACTCACCGATTCGCCATCTGGTGCTTCTCTTGCAAAAGCGTCCATGAAAAATTCGGCTGGAGGAGCGTCACATCAAAAACAGGTTTATGGGCAGTCCTTGGTGGAAGAGTATGGGACACTCACATGGGTGTCGAAGCGTGCGTTACTTGACGCTGAGGGACGCTTTACAATTCGGGAGAAGTCGAAAAAGTGCCCGGAGGGAAAATACGACGTGTACGGTGCGGCTGAGGATGGGCGAAGGGAGATTGAGCGACTTCGGAAACTATCTGTTCGAGCGACACGTCCCCGTGATTCAACACCTTCCCGATTGAGAGAAGAAAGTGGGAAGCAGGATGAATCCCATGAGCATTTTTTTCCATCAACAGCCTCAAATCCAGAGAGTGTTGATGGGAAGACAAATCCCTCTGCATACACGCTTGACTTTTCTGATGGCGTCGTGTGTGAGCATGGATCTCTGGTTCCCGGAAAAAAGCATTCATCCAAAATTTTGGTAAGACAGTTTAGAATTGGGTTCAGCTCAAGGGAACTTATTATTCGCATCCAATACCCACAGTTCTTGAGTAAAGTGCTTCCACATCATTTTGCCTTCGCAGATCCCCAAGTCGCGTTTGCTTCGTTTTTTAGAAGTCGAAAGGCTTCGTGTCGAACTTTTAATTTCTGGTTTCAATATTCCTGAGGGAGTTGCGCTCTGTTCGCAAGCCAGGGCGTCTGGATTTGTTGATGTCGAGCAATGGTCCATCGATACGGATAAATACAATATTGTCTTATTATCAGGCACGATAGTGTCCAATAGCCTTGTTTTATTAAACGTTCCCGTCTTTCAGGTCAAAGCGTTGAGAGTATGAAATGTACTGAGTGTGAAAATGAATTGAACAGAGAGAAGCAAAGAATGTCGGAATGGAAGCAAAAAGTTGAAGAAGAAAAAATAAAGATTGGAGATTGTATTTTTAAACAAAGTTGCAAACTAGCGAGGTCTCATGATTCGAGAAGGTATTTCACAAACAGTGTGTTGAGATTGAGTTTTTGACCAAGCGCTTCTTGTTCCAGATGCTCCCCATGGTGTCTAGCGGAAGGAAGACATTATCTGATTCCTACAAAGTGGATTGATTCATACCTCTC
>NW_026578440.1:0-17660 GCF_029603195.1 Condylostylus longicornis
GCTGGCTGCCTCCGAGCATCTGGAACACTGCCTCGTCCGCTACCACCAGCTCACTGGAACCTGCACCACCCATGTGTTCCCGCATATCCCATCGGTAGGTTGCTCTCTGATCTTCCTCGTCTTCGTTTACGGCTCGCTTGACCATTTCTCGACCTCGCTTTTTCGCCGTTATGTCCGCTTTGACTAGCGCAGTCTCAACTGTTACCCGACCAGTACCTCCAACTTTCTTGCATACGTTACCACGAAGCATGCGGGAAGCGTGTATTGCTTTGGGAAAACCTTGGGAGGCATCTGAAACACTAGTGAAGAGAGGGATCATGAAAATAGCGTAAATGCAGATCACTGTTGACGATGGTGTATGAGGGAAACCAAGGGAACTAAAAAGGCAAGCGAGTTTGGGGCGGTCGACTGAGTGCAGTGCACCGGGGCGCCGCACAACAGCTGGGGACTCATCTTCAACCTGCATGTCATTGACTGGACAACGGCTCCTTGAACCTTGTTTTCGTTCCACACTGCTCTGATCTATGATTTGGTCGATTTTTGAGGATCTGAGACTCGCTTGTCCGCATCTCCCCGTTGAGTTTCAATTGCAAGAAATCCAAGCCCTTAGCGCTTCATCGCCTTCCTCTTCTCTGGTTGAGTTTCATTGCAAGAAAACCAAGCCCTTAAAGATCGATCGCCTTCCTCTCTGCTTGAGTCGAAATTAGACGCAATTCGTGTACCATCGTCCCGGCCTTCCGCGTCTTCCTGGCATACCTGGCTCATGCGTTCTCAAGGAATCCCTTTTTTGGAGTCTTCCGCAGGGACCTATACCTACTATTCGGGGAGCTCTTCTTCGAGGACCTCTAGCCCTTTCGTTTGGCGCACCCTTAAGCGGGGGTCGAGTACCTTGAAGGAGGAGACTGTGCTCACCTTGCCCACCTCGTCAAATCCCTCTGAAAAAGCGGAGAAATGGTTGACGGCTCTTCCTCACGAATGGGAGTCTGCGAAATCTGACGAACTTGGTCCGCCTAGTAAGACACCTGAACCAGATCTTGATCGGGCGCTGGCTGACTCTACCCGTTCCGATGCTATTGACCCCGATCTTGAGAAAGTTCTCGAAATGGTCATCGATCGGGAATCTGGGCTGGTGAGCAACTCCACTCGGCCGCTAGTGTTTCATGCAAACTGAAGCGAATCGGGAGATTGTTGAAGAATATTTCACAAGACGTTGTTCTAAAGATCCCGCTCTCATGAAGATTTTCGAAGACCTTGTTGCGAAAGAATTCCCACGAAGAAGGACAGTTGGAAGGCTGATGTATTTCCGGAACTGGAGTCCACTACGTAAGCCGTGTGTTTCTGTGAATTCTGAATTATCCCTCTGGCGTTCTCAGGGAAGCTTATAATCTCTTCTCCGCCGAAGAAGCCATCTACCGATATGGGAGGTTTATTGTAAGCATTGAAATTCTTTCTAGTATTCACTTCTGGTAATACAGGTAGAGAACCCGGTGTTGCCAGAGGAAAGCGCATTGTCGAAGATCTTCTCGCTGAAACGCCAGATGAAGTTGCGAAGACCTTGTCATCAGAACTCCTGGAGAAACGACGCGACCGACTTGGTGGAATATTGAGCAAAGCTGGTTGTGATTGTGACAAGGGTGACTGTGGGTGTAATGGGTCACTCGATTGTGACCACCATCATTCTCTTTTGAGTCTGAAACCTCCTGGAGAATGCTGCTTGTATATTGCCATCGCGATCTATTGCAGGGCAAAGAAATTCACGACGAATTGGTGAGACTAGGGTATTGCTACTTTGAGTCATAATGCTTAATCAGGGAATCCCGCGTGAAGAAAGCATTCCACAAACATGATTTGGCATATACGCTCAAAAGAGCGGAGGAGAAGAACGATGCGCCGAAGAGTCCCGCGATGATTCATCTGATGCAACACCCCGCGACTGTCTCCCCGTCAGCCCGCACTTCGAATTGTCCAATCCTGGGAGGGAGAAAATCTTCGGCCCGATCATTAAGGAAAACAGGTTCAAGGAAATTGGCGATGTATCAACTTCCTAAGAAACAGCGCATCAGGCTGACTGCATACATCAACAGTTGATCAAATATCGGGCGTCCAAGAAGGTTGAGCCTTCAAGAGCTGTACGTGCTGCAATTTGGAAAGCGCTTGAAAGAATTGGAAGCGACCCTCGACATCTAAAACGCGCAACGAAGAAACTCCAAAAAGCGTCTTCTTTCAGTAGGGAAGGGACGAGATTGAAAGTGCCGAATATTAGCAGAATACTTGAGTTCTGCGAATCGATTGTGTTGATAATTGGGTTCATTCATTTTAATTATTGTGTAGAAATCCGTGGTTCCATTTTTTTTGTCGTCTTTGTCTAATCCGCTTTTTCTGTGCACCGCTCCAATTTCATGCCGCTTAGCTGAAAACAGTTGAAAATTCTTTGCAGTTTTCATCTCGACATAGAAGCGCATCAAAGACAGCTTCAATTTTACTCGTCATATATGTTCTCTCTTCTACTGCGCTTGTCTTCGGATCTGAACGTCTTCAAAATATACCGCAACCAAACAACGATTCCCTCTCTTACCGACAAAATTCGGAGCGTCGCAGCTATCGGAATCAATTGAAGATCCTCGTTCTTTATTCACCAGCCTGCAAACCCCTTCTGCGATTCTACAGACAAAAAGACTTTCTGTTCGTTTCGTGAGTACTTCATCGGAGCCGTTGCGATGCGATAACTCAAGCAGCTCCGGTTCATCGCTTGAACGGTCCTCCTCTGGCGAGGATGCGATTTCGTTCATCAAATTGCCAACCAGACGCGCGCGTGTTCCACAGTTATTGGGGAGATTGAACAACCCGGACGTCCTTCGCTCATCACAAAAGCAAGTATCTGAGACAAAATCACAAAGGGGTTCAACTTTCGAAGATGCAAGTGACGCAGACCCCGAGACGGTTATTTTGCTCACACAAGAAACGCCCGAAAAATCATTGAGCGAGGTATCAGGTGAGTGAAAAACGTAATCAAGTCTCTTCCACTGTTTCTTACAACAAGGCTGCGGGTCACCCCGTTCAATGGTTTCTTCCTGTATTGCGGTTGAGGACTCCATGTCGCCTCATCAGAAATCCGTACAGATTTAAGGGACTCCAGATCCGATTCCAACAATATCAGTCCAAATACCAACGAGATTACAGGCGTCAAATAAAGTGGTGCTGCTGTGTCGAAATCTCCATCTGTGTGGTTCGCTCCATCTCGTTTGAGGGTTGACGGCGATAATGAGGGCAAAGAGATGACATCATTTTCTTCGATGATGGAAAGCGGGTTTATCAGAAATCAAAGAGGATCGCTGACCCCCGATTCATCCTGGACTTGACAGAGTCGTTTGGCATCGGAAATTATCGAAGGACTGCTCGCTTTGCAAATTCAACGGTGCTTTCAAAGTGTTTCCCGGAAAGCTTTCGAGGCTTTCGTAGGTGTTACTCATAGGTACTGTGGTTGCATTCACTCAGTCTAGTTCCTTGATGATGGTCCAAACAACTTCCTCAGGCGACGACTCCGATTTTGGTGGGATACCATTCGAGCCATTTAAATGATTTTTGGTTGACCAAGTAGTTTCGCGCTTTTTCTAGCCCCGTTAAGTAAGACGCGGCCTTTCGATTTGATCCAGTTGCTTCTCTTCAGTAAAGGTGGCCCTCGTGGTAAATACCATCCGAGGCTTGAAGACTACAAATAGGTCCTGTTCTGGGATTTTGAATCGTATTGAAGTGGAAGCTCTCAAAATCAACATACTGAAGTGACTTGCTATAAAAATGAAGAATTAAGCAGGCCTTGAATCCAAAATCTTTGTCGCTCTCTGAAACACTTGATCCGCGAGTGATGAATCGAAAAAATCAGCAACCTTTCGATTAAATGTTCCTTCAGCCTCAATGGGACTGAGAAAAAAACAGGTTGCAAACCTGTGCGATCATTTGACCAAAGTGAAACATTTCTGACTGCTGAGTGTACGTTCGATTGACGAGAGTTATATCTGACCACTCCGCGAAGGGCGCAGGACTTTGGACTTCGGGATTTTCAAGAAGAACAAAGCGGATGGCTCCATCAAGCATTTTTTTGCGCACGCTTGCCCAGCGGATGTCCATATGTAACAATCCGCGTTCACGCAGCAGGCGAATGCAATCAGCGATGTCCTTTGGTGCCTGCATCGCTTCGAGTGCATTGGTGGGAATGCCAGCGGATTCGATGTAGTCCATCTCAACAACCAGATAATTGCCGGGAGCAGGTTCCATAGATGCTGGTTGGAAAAACTGCTGTACTTGTTCGTGACTCCATCGTTGCAAATCCCCCACCTGCTGAACAAAGACATCAGGATTATCCCTAGCAATTTGATAAGCCTCTGTGATAGCTTCAACATCCGATTCAATAGGTTCATCATCCGATGGTTCCCGTTCCCTTGTGACTTTAACTATTCGCTCCCCCCGTAGAATGATGGATTTGTGTGAAGCATGTTCCAAATCACATCCAGTAGGGATCTTATGGTGTAATATATAGCGGCACAATTGGATCATGACAGAACAATGCCTCCTAAGTTGATCGAAGTTTCTTGGGTTGAAGCTATAAAACTCAATGGGAGGACGATCGGTGTTGTTGTTCGGGTGACAGAGTTTGAATTTTATCGTGTCTCCTGAACTCATGTCTGACTTTTGCAAGGTAATGATCAAGTTGTCCCTCTGGCCTTGGAATGTGTCACTCCCAGCAACCTTGTCTTCTCTCAAGAAAATAAGGTAGCCGGAAAGAAATAATGCCACATCTGAAGGATATCGAGTCCCTTGCACCCTGCAAAACACAAAATAGACCAAGACAAACACAGATGACGACGTTTGGTCTTTTTGACTGTCGAGTTTGATACCCAGCAAACCCAGCAACATACTGATGGGGTCAATTGTCACGGCACTATACAATGGTGACATTTGCAGTTCACTCGGACGAGAATGTGTCGGGTTCTTATTTCGGAATCCTTGCATTGGTCTCAGCATGTCATACAACGACAGTTCGCCAAATGCACGCTCGTCTTCGGGCAACGCCACACAGAGATCTTCCAACAATGGGCTTCGGTCCAGCAGTTGGAGACCATCTGGACTCATCAACTCGAGAGGCTGTCTCAATAACCTCTCCACAGTTGACACAGAAACATCATATGTTCTCCGTTGACAAAGGTGCCTGAAAAGGTCTTCGCCCAGTCGATGAGAGAAGTTGTCGCTCAAGAGTTTGACGATCCATCCAAGTTCTCTGACACCGGAAAAGAAGGCATGAGTTGAGAGAAGTTGTCGCTCAAGAGTTTGACGATCCATCCAAGTTCTCTGACACCGGAAAAGAAGGCATGAGTTGGTGGTCCTGTTCCCAGAAATTCGGTTCATTGTGTTGGGAGAGGGGTTCATTAAGAGGAAAAAGGAAGAAACGAATGGGTCATGCCTTTACTCTCCACCAATATGGATTAGGGATTCGGCGAGATGAAAAGATCAGAAACCAGCGAACATTGAAGAAGAACCAAACCACTTTGTAAAGAAATAATGGAGGTGAGCAAGTGCACGGTTTGTTGTGTGCGCGGTTTGTTGTGTGCGCGGTTTGTTGTGTGCGCGGTTTGTTGTTTGCGCGGTTTGTTGCGAACAAAATAGCACAGAACAAACAAGGTAATCTCGAATTGCAATTCTTGCAGCAGTTGTAATCAATTCCCAATACTTATTAATTGCGACACTATTACAATCGACTCTTGGGTGGTGCTCCTAATCCTTCGAAGTAGACCAACGACCCTGGATTTGATAAACTTTGAATATTTTTTACTGTTTTTCCGTTAATGAGCGATCGCACTGCCGTTTCTGATACCTTGCCGTTGGAAGTTCTTGGAATGTCAGGAACTTGATAAATGAATTTGGGCACGTGGCTACAAACACAACGCGAAAAATCATGTCGTCGTTTTGTTTGAAACCAACCGTGGAGATGCAGCGCTGTGCAGCATTGATCTGATCGCGTCCTCTTTATCAGGGGTTAGAAGATCTTTTCCTCTATCAAAGACATAACAACCAACGTACGTGACAGTCAACACTTCTACCTCAGTATGACGAAGAGGACAATTTCAGTATCAATTGGGACTCGATTCTTCGTGTCAATCTGCTCATAAATGTCTCGTCCGACAACCACACATTCCTCAATAAAGTCCAAAGAGGACAACTAGAGAAAAGAGAAACAGATAGAGTCAACCCCACACCTATATACATATAGATGTATCCATGTAGATGTATCCATATAGATGTATCCATATAGATGTATCCATATAGATGTATCCATATAGATGTATCCATATAGATGTATCCATATAGATGTATCCATATAGATGTATCCATATAGATGTATCCATATAGATGTATCCATATAGATGTATCCATATAGATGTATCCATATAGATGTATCCATATAGATGTATCCATATAGATATATACATATAGATATGTACATATAGATATATACATATAGATATTTGTATGTATATATATTCATCGCTTTACCGGAGAATAGATTTCTGCTGTTCCAATTCTGACACCGCCTGGCAACATATTTGCAATAAGTTGCTGAACACGATTTGATGATTCAAATACCAGGATTTAATGTTGTGTCGGAACGCCCTAGGATAATCAGTCCGTTGTGTTTGGTGTAAAGTACGGCATCATGATGGAACCATCGATCAGGCACACGCTCGTTCTCCGAAGACGTGAAATAAGCGGAACTGGAAATTGCAGAAGATTGATCCACGAAAGATACTCGAGAAAGATAATTTACCGTAAGCGAGACTTTTGGGAATCGTCACCGAGAAGTCCCAAAGGAAGCGATGGGAAGGGTCCTGCACATGTGAGCTCACCACTCTTGTCCGGTTGGGTGATAATTGTATTTGTGTCAACATCGAAAATCTCGACTTTCATTCCAAGAGATTTGCATTGGATTTCTGACTTCCAAACGGGAAGGACGGGACAGCCTGAGGGAGTGGTTTGAATGTCCCAAATGGTTCGGATGCCCCCAATGTCTATCCCTACCAATAACGAAACAGGATAGAATGTCCGTTCCACCGCTAACCGACGCGAGATGAAGATCCTTCTTGAGATGTTGATAAACCCACACGAAACTCGACGCAACTAATGGGGATCCTGTTGATGAAATGACGCGAAGAGATGAAAAAGAAAAGTGATTTATTGGTTGATATCGTGAGTTTCTGAGTAACTCGATATATTTTGCTGATGTCCCAAAATGAGTGATTTTGAGATCTTCGACGACATGCAGAAGCGATAGCGTCGTCGGATAAAATGGATCCCCGTCGTAAAGCACAATCGTTGCACCGACCATCAGCGCAACAATCGACCATTGCCACATCATCCAACCGGGAGTTGTATACTGTAAAAGTTTGTCACCGAAGTTCATATCGAGGTGCAGCAAATGCTCTTTTACTATTTGAAGAACAACTCCTTGGCGGTGAATGATTCCTTTGGGACGTCCTGTTGTCCCAGAAGTAAACATGATCCACATGGGATCATTGAAATTACAGAAGACAACGTGTTGACTCAGTTGGCGTGTCACAAAAGCCAGTTGGGACAATTGATTTTTATATTTTGTCAATTGAAGTCGGGTGGAACGGAGATGGTGATGGATGTCCCAAATTAGGATTTTGCAATTTGAGTCTTTGTGCTGGCTGACTTGGAAATGCAGACACTCGCGCGACACTTGAAAATTCGGAATGAGAATTAAAAGTTTGAGAGAATGGACCGAACGACAAAGAGTTAAGACCTGGAAGGAAACATGCGGGAATGGTATGGAAGCTCAGCACCTTATCAGTGACGTCGAACCAACGCCCTTTGTAGAAATACCCATTTGACGCGAAAAGGAGTTTTGGCGTTAATTGAGAGAATCGATCTTGTAACGTCTGAAGTCCGAAATCAGAAGAAGCTGAAGCGAAAATCCCGCCGATAAGACCAATAGATAGCAGGGATACCAACGATGATGTCGATTGGGACAGAATCCCAATAGCCGTATCACCCTCTGAGAGACAAAAGAGTGCATGCCAGTAGAGCAAGGATCCTACTTTCAAAAGAGATACATTGACGGATAGAGACAATCAACTGATCGATAAGAAGTCCCAGTTCAATCAATGAAACAGAAAGAGTGGAAGTTCTAGACTCATCCAAACTGATCACTTTGACGTTCTGAGCGTCACTCGAAACTGATGAGAACAAGCTGAAAAGTCGACAATGATGTTGCGATCGCTGTTCATTCTTACAGCTTGAGGATGTTTTGGCAACCGTTAAAAAGACCATGTGGGAAAAACCTGGCTTCCATCAAATTTGAACCAGTTTGAGCCTTCAAGTCCCAACCCGTTAACCATGGCCTCCTTCCAGTGTCCCCTATGGCCCCAGAAAAGTCCCAAATAGACTTCCAGAAATCATCTGGATAATCAATAGACCATTGATGTAATTCATGGTATGATTTGGATTGGGGTGACACTAGATGACTGTATTTTGTGATATTTGCATTAGTGATTCGAGCTTGATTTGGACTCCATAATGGAGCATCGTGATGACAAATTGAAGAGCTCATAGAGCAACTGTCACGCGATTCATGTAAACATGTTTGTATTGTTCATGTAAACATGTTTGTATTGTTCAAGATCAAAATTCAGTCGCATTGTCAACATTTGTAAAACTGTCAGTGGATCCAAGGAAGAGAATCTTTTGTGGGAGTCGCCAAAAGGGTCGTTAATATATTTCGCACCGCTCCAGAAAGAACTAAACTATCAGATCGTATTGAGATTCGGGCAACATCGCGATACGATCCAGAACCAGATTCATATCTGAGCAAAGAAATCTTGGAAGTCATCAATGAAATTCGATACTCCATACCGAATCAAGACTAATGACGTTGGGAGGGATATGTCCGCATTGCTGGGGGGAAAGATTCCCGCAAGCACTAAATTATTGTCACAGGGATCTACTCCCGGCAAAAGTCGAAATGATCCGTTCTGAAATATGAATTGAGACGTTGGGGCGATTGATCTCCATTTTTACCAATTGCATTGCTTTAGCGATAAGAAGAAGAGACCTTCGATATTTTTTGCGATCCAGTTGAATCAACGCAGACACTAAAGATAAAGACTCGAATTAATTCGACTTATAGATGAAAGGCTACAATTGCTAAGAGTGATCTCAATTCATGATAAACAGTAAATCAAGTCTCAATTCACGATAAACATTTAATCACCTTCCTTAAGTAAAAACTCTTCATGTTTCCAAAATCTGAAAAAATCTTCATAATCGAGATGGCGGCCTTCGATAAATTTGGTTATTGGGACAGGGATGGCCAATTGGGACAACGCTGGGCTGTTGTCGGGAAGAAGATAATGAAGACGAAGTATAGGACACCAATCGTACGGTTCGGAGCACGTCACGACAACAGACTGAAATAGAGAAGAATGTTTACGAGCAGATCCGTAGCAAGGAACAGATTTATGCGCGCTACCTGATAGAGCTGTTGTCGTGCTGCAAGCACCGGAGGTAATGGAGAGTATGAAATTCCCAAAGCATCGGAATTCGTCAATTGAACTGTTGCATTAAATGATTGAAGATCTGATGGACTGAAATTCCCATAATATATATTGAGTGTCCCAGAAAGTCCTTTATAAGATGCTTTGATCCCGATTTGTACAGTGGAGTCTTCATACAACACTTCATCATTGGAAGATAATAAACAACGAAATCTAAAACATAGACAATCACTCATCCTCCACCCAAATTGTGGATCACGCACTTTTCGAGTGTGTCGAGAACGCCATCGTCTAACAGTAATGATGGTGACATTTTGCTCGGTGAAATATCCTGCCAGTCTAATCCGGATGCACCAAATGGATCGCTAGGTTTTTGGCGCAACGGAGGACTGCTGAGCTGCGGCGGTGTCAAAGCGACCCTATAAAACCGTCACCAGTCGATGCTCCAACGTCTCGTCTTACCTCGGTGTGCTCGACACTGCTTGTCTTCCATCGGAATGAATCCTTCGGGCAAGCCCTTGATCCTCCGATTGAACTCGTAGTGATTTTGCCGAAACGAAATCAGTTGCGCGGTTCGATGTTCTCCCAAATCGATCCTCATCGACGGAGTAAAATAGAACTGGGTTTTGATTGCTTTGACGAAGAGAAGGCGACCGTCTGTCATTTGGTACTGAAGTGAAGAGAGGTTCTTTGATCTTGGATGGGGCCTGACAAAAATTGGGATTCAGAATAATACCTGTGCCCTCAGTTGCCTTTGGGCGGCCGTTTGAGAGCCTACCGCAAAACCATCCACATCAGCTTTCACCAAGTTCTTCAACGCTGCAGTTTCACGAGACATATCATGATATTTCTTGGAAAGAGTTAACAATTGGGTTTCTTTATCGAGCAGCTTCTTCTCTAATTCTAGAACAATTCAACAATTGGATTGATATTTCTGTAATGACGAACTCTCACCATCTAGATTATCAGAAACATGGGCCAGCACGACCACTCTCACGCATCCACATTTCCTTCGCGTGTGAGACCGCTTTTCCACGATCAACTAAATCATACTTTAATCGATCCATCTCATTATCTTTTTTCTATAAAATAAACCATCATTCTATTTTCTTCCCACACTCATTTACCTTCATGTCCTTCCGTAGAGCTTCTATTTGATCTTCCCTTTCCTGTAACTCTTTCTTCAATTCCGTCAATTCTCGTTTTGTAGCTTCATGTGTGGCTTGAATCATACTTAACTGGTGATTAAATTCGCGCATCATTTGGTCTCTTATCTCCATCTAAAAATGAAAATACTTCTTTGGTTGATTCTCTCTAAAAAACTCACTTCAAGCTTCGGACGCAGCTCAACTTCAAAAACCGCCAATCGCTCCTCAAGACCTCTGCGATAAACGTAACAACAACAATGGCTGATTAAATTAAATCTATTTAATTCTTAAATCTATTGATTCCAATATTCATCAACTGACTCGAATTTGCTTCTTCAATCTATCAATTGTTACAGATGATCCATCACTAGGAAACGCGTCTTCAAATTCTACAGGCTGATAAAATCTTTGACCCAAAATCACAACATTCAATCATTCACCTCTGGCTCAAAACCTTCACCCACTCGTTTTTCTTTCCTGCGCTCTCCTTCTAAAACAAAAAATCATCTTCCTGAAAATGAAATCCCTTCATCACCTTTCTTTGATTTTTTTCGACGATGACGTTTTTCAATGGATCCTTCTGACTCCACGGCACCTGCAATAAACGCATCACGCAACGTTCAGTATCAAACAAACCTAATGGGGCTTGTCTTGGAGTTCCGTCCCCCTGTGGGAATTCAGCTGATCGTCGTTGTCGATCTGGTCCGGACATGTCCGCCGATTCTGACGGGCCTCGCTTGCGGAACTATTTCCGAAGTCGGAACGGAATCCCTTCGGCGTGACAGGCGGAGTAGGTGCCGGGAAAATTGACGTCCCAAGTTGCTTCAGAGAAGAAGGCGTCGTCCGTTGGAAACTGAAAGAAAAAAACGCTGAAATTGATCCGTCTCGAGAAGAGACAAAAAATATGAGTGGAATTCTGAGTACCAGGAGCGATGGGGGTTGGAGGTGCCTCCGTGGCAGAGGGGGGGCCACGAAGGAGAGACGGGACGCGAGGCAAAAGGGTCGGGGGGGAAGGCGTTCGAAAAGTCCGCTAAGGAAAAAAGGCTGGGCACCCATGAGAGGAATCCCATCTCACTTGAAACAGGGGGTTGGGCAAAACGAGGCGAAGGGTCTTCAAATGAGACACGGGCGGGATCCTCTGAACGTGTCTTCCCGGATGGTGACGCAGACTTTCTTTTTTTTTCTTCTTCCAGTTGATGCTGCGATTGGAGAAAGATCTTTTGATGATTGTTGCGGTGCCAACGGAGAAAACACGAAGAGGTTGAATTGGAGGCTGTTGACCTGAAAATCAAAAAATTATAAAAGCAAGTTTGGACAAGACGAAACGTGTCCATAACGACGCTGATTCTTCATACTTGATGAGAATGATGGTTGACGTGAGGAGTGCTGCTCCACTATCGGGGGTTGGGAATTTGCTTGCAACCAACCAGTTGCGCTATCCATCGCATTTTTTAAATCAGCTTCAACCTACAATTCCATCAATTGGAGACTCGAGTACCTGAACATCTTACTTTTTGAACTTGATCAAACAAAACATAATCGGTCGAGTTGGCGGCGCGTCCCATACTCTCGATCAAACCTTGACGTTCTCTGAACAGAGAAATCTGTTGTAGAGACACATTTATGAGACGCACTTCTCCCCCCTGGGTCAGAAGGTCTTCAACCATTCCCTTCGCTGAGGGACCTTGGGCTTGACGAATTGTCTCCCGCATCAACTCAATAAGGGAAAATACGGAGGCGAGCTGCTCCTCGATTTTTGGGACATCATGGGGTAGAGGGGGAGGCCTTGGGACAGGCTGGCGTTGAGACTGCATCGAGCGTGTGAGCGATGGCGCACGCGTAAGAGCTGGTGAAAACATCAGTAGGATGAATGAGGTGGCAAAATGCGCGCTTACATGTCGAGCGACGCGGTGCTGAAAGGACTGGGACGGAGACTGTTTTTTACAAGATTTGTGGAAGGAAGTGGTTCAGCGACGCGCCCCTCCCTGCCAGAGTGGAAATTGCGAAAATATTTGAGAGTTTGGGACTCACTAGAGGGTCAACACGGTCATCCATCCCTAGAAATGAGAAATCCATCAGTTCCATTATCATTATATATTTATCATCATATATCTATCATTATATATTTATCACAAACCTGGCGATGAGCGATGACGCATTGACCGTGAGGCTTCAACCCAAACGGTAAGCTTGGGACGGAAGAGAATCCGCAGAGTCTTTCACAAAAACTCTCCTGAACACAGAAGACACAAAAGAAACACTCATCTATAAAAGCAATCTGTGATATGAAAATATCTTCTACTCTTTCATCACTTGTAGATACACATACCCAATGCCTGAGAACGCGCTCAGCTGTCGAAGCTAACTGCCGCGCCTCCCCCTCTGAAGTTCCATTCGGAAGACAAATGGGGAAGGATTCATAAATGTTGGACATCTAGAACAGAAAAAGATCCGCATTATCGAGACTGATCAAATCTCACCTTCGCTGAAGACCCTAGATTCGTAAGAAGATCGAGTCCTGATTGGGTTGCCACGACCGTATTCAAGCAACGAACGTCGAGTACAACCAACGCATCTAATAGCTGAGAGAAAGAACGATGACGGAAACGATGCGGATAGAAAAACAAACCTCCAGTCCCAAACATTTCGAATTCAGCGGAACACCAGAATCCCAAAGTTGTTGAAAAAAGTTCATCTACAGCAATGATTGGAAAATCGGAGTGCCCCCCCAAGATCTCATTCGTTAACGATTGGAAGGCCGGTTCAAAAACAAGCCGGCTTTGCAATGCTGACCGCAACGCCGGCCGAACTGAATGGGATTCCCTTTCGAACTCTCTCACACTCTTGGAACCTTCATCTTGATGCGACGGACTCATTACCGGAGTTTCACCCTGACGCCGTCTCCCAGACACAACTTGGCCGATTGTACTAAGTGTTGTGCGAAAGGGAGTTTTTGCTGCTGACATGACCCAAGATTTTAAGAAGAAGGGGTCGTACCAATCAGCAAGAGTTGAGGCACGGCAAGGAGGCCCATTTTGAGACGACTCTATATGGAGAGGCGCAGGATTTCCAGTAGGTGACCAGACACAACATTTTTTAAAAATGAGAAAATAAATAATTAGAAATATCATCTGAGATCAAGAATGTATCCACCAGAAGAACGAGTAGCTACCGGGGTCGCTCCCACAGCAAATTTAAAGGTGAATCTCGGATGAATGCTTTCCTTCAGGTAGCAGACACTTCCATTGATCTCCCCTTTTCAGAAAAAAGCTGAAACTCTAAAGATCGCCCTCATGGTTCAGGGAACAGTGTTTGTTCTGCTTCTACTGCGAGGATATTTCATGTAAGCGGGATAAACTCGCTCTTCAATTGCTGCCTTCTGATTTTTAGGTCTATCGTCTTCATCTTAACCATAGGAATCGCAATGTAAGTCGTTACCTATGTTCATTTCTCAAGCCGGTTTCACAGGTATTCAATCTGGGATCCCAATAGCTTCAAACCAAATTATATGGTGAGAAGATAGACCCCGCATCTCCCCTGAATTGCACCAATTGTAGCAAACTTTCTTTTGTGTGACCGTCATTGGTGCCATACTGGTTGGGGTTGAACTAGGGATGAGGCAAGTTCCAGTGCTATCTTTTCATGATCTTTTCATGATCTTTTCATCTTTGTCGTCATCAGTATCAGTGCATTGATAGAAACTGGATCGTACTGGAAGCTCATTGATATTCTACTGAACGCGGCCGGTGTTGCTATTACATGCTTCATTGCGTATTGCAGTTGGAAAATGTTTAAGGTTACTCATTCATATGTGTATCCATCTGCAGTTTTGTCAACCAGGAAATGCTAGAAGCTCCTCTTTACCTACAAGCATCTCAGCATTCCTTGATTTCAAGAGGTGATGATGGTGCGTCATCCGGTGTGATGAGTATGCTAACTGGATCGACAACAGCGACTCCTCAAGGTATTCAAAGTATAAAGTATCCAATGTATTAGGGCCTCGTCACTCCCAGTCACTGTCTTCGATTTCAGAGTTCGTCCCCGTTTGGCGGCCGAGGACGGAAGCTGGGAACTTAGAAAAAGACTCAAGAGTCATCTTCTGATTTTGTTGACCCTGAACGTTTGCCATTTTTTTCATCCTCACAATGGAACGTTTGTCCTGGTGGCATAATTAACTCGATGGATCCTAATACTGAAGAATCTCTTGTACTGTTTCCAGACCTCATCGATCAATCCGACGCCAGCGTGATGTCAGGCGATTGCTTTCCAGTAGATCGTGGTCCTTGGTGTCTTGCTCCGTCAGTTACTCAAACAAGCACCTAGCTGCTACAGTGTATTCGGCCAACATCAAATTGGTTTATGACAATTCAAATCGCGTTTTTGTAGCACTTATAGACTAAGATGCCACAAAAACTGACATTCCGTGTGGGAATTCTAGAATGGTATTTTCCCTCGGTTATTCGAAATATCCACCTGCCGAGCTGCAAGCAAGAACCACTGAAGCAGACAAACTGTTATTCTCTTACCCACGGCCATGACTAAACACTTTCCAGGATTGAGCACCATGATGATGTAGATCCTGCCCAATACGACCCTCGTGGAACAATTTGAAACTGATCAGGAAATTGAATTATTTGCGCCTCAACGGTTTCATCTTACGGTTGAAGCATCGTCTTCACATCAGGTGAGATTTTGTCTTTTCGCCCTGAACGCCCTGATCGGAGCGTCCATCAATGTTTATTAGCGTGTCCTTACGTCTTGATACTTCTTCGAGCAAGCGTTCAGATTTTGAAGCAAATCTTGACAACTTAATTCAGCCTCCCAATCCTTGTTTCGATAAACAAAGTAGGGATTGTCGTGTGACAGGCACTTGTTTCCTTCAGGTTTTCTATAGGCTGGTACTGAAAGAAACTTTCCAGATTCGGCTAATTCGTCCTCGCCTAATGGAAACACTCTAGAAGGGGCATTAGAAACAGAGAAGCCCAATGACCCTCAACTTAGAAGCGTGGTATTGATCAGTATGAGAATGCTTGTGTCTGCAAGTGTTGTAGTCTGAGCTGGAATGAAAAAGGAGTTAAAACTTCCCACAAGCAGCTTACAGAATTTTGAGGCAGGGATTCGGCAGCTCACGATGCGTCCTGCTCACCCTTCCCTTCCTGTCCCTCGGGCGGGGTGTTCGTTTTTTCGAATCCACCGGTGATGACTTGCCTTGCTCGATACCATGGAACCAGAGGAAAATCGTACTACAGAAGACAGAACTGCACTCGAGCCTCAAAGGGTTTTGAACGCACTCGAAGCTCGTAGGCTGGACTTAATAGCGCATGGGTCTTTCCTTTCGTGATCCCATTCATTCTAGGAAACCAGAAGTGGTTCGTAGAGTTCGTCTATTCACGCCAAAAAAAAAGACATAAGACACGCGACACATACAGTTGTAAAAAATTTGAAGTCTGTGGATTTCTATGAACTTCTAGATGGATAAATGCCAACAGCTGCTCTTGTGTGACGTTTGAACGTTACCAGTATTGCGGTGACATTATCCCTGAAGATTAACGGCATACAGCATACTGAATCCCACATACAAATGAAAGAATCCCACATACAAATGAAAGAATCCCACATACAAATGAAAGAATCCCACATACAAATGAAAGAATCCCACATACAAATGAAAGAATCCCCACATACAAATGATAGAATCCCATATGCATATGGTAGAATCCCACATACGACAAGTGGTAGAATCCCACAAATGATGTTATCGTTTACCCTGCTTCGCCTCAATTCGATAGCCTCTCTGATGAGTTCTTCTACAACTCGTTGAGGCTCCTGAGAGATTCAAAGGTCACTGATTTGTGATGCATATTTCTGTCTACCTGTTCGCCAGGTGGCATTTGGGCCAAACGCGATCTCACGAAATTTGTCGCATCTTGGCTTGAGAAAACGTCGAAGAGGCCGTCACAGGCCAATAGCAGGAACTCATCCGCTGGGGTGAGTCGTTCCATACGAATTTCAGGATCACCGACGACAAGTGGAGGCTTCCCCCGTCGCGACGTTCTTGTATTCGATGTCTCCCAACGCTCGCGACACTGCGAGTCGTCCCAAAAACGCGACGGGATTTTGACGAATCCTCCCGCACCCTCGATACGGCGAATTTCATCATCGCGGGCCTGGCAACATAGAAGCGTTCCATAGTGCAAAAGTTTTTCCATTGGCGTACAGGTTTATGGTCGGAAGAAAGTGCCAATGCCCTTCCATTTCGACACAATACAGCACGAGCATCTCCACAATTTGCGGCCCAAATAACATCCCCGATGATAACAATCACGATTGCAGCACAGCCCAGGGCCACTCCTTCGATTCTGTTGCTCCTGTCGGCGAAGAAATTGGCGATCTGTTTGGATGAAGGAGCGAAACAGTGCGTCATACACCGAACGATGGACATTTTCAGAAAGTCCTAGACGTCCCGTGAGTAGGAAAAGCTGTCTTCGGAAGGAATGATGAAGACGTCGATGAATGAATTCCGCACATTGCCGCCCTCCGTGGCTACATAGAAGATGACGCGTTGTATACGTCGAAACTGACTCACCCCATCATATACAGCAAAACATGAACACTCTAATCCGTCCCCTAAGTTGAACATATCTTGGATTACAAGCTCTTCATCTTCCATTGAGTTTCTGAAGCCTTGATGTCCACCTACGCCAGTATTGAATCTACAGATGACAAAATCACACAATCAATGATAATGGATGATAGTAGATGATAATCAATGATAATAGAGAATTGATTACCTAAGAGCAGAAAATTCTAAATTGCCGATTCTAAAGACATCTCCAGGAGTCAATTGATGACGAGTAGTCAGTGGAAGCAATCTAACGAAAAGTCTCTTCAGCAACTCAATGGATGTCGGTGGGGGAACATCGAAACTGGAGTCAGCTTCAGTGACAAA
>NW_026578441.1:0-18397 GCF_029603195.1 Condylostylus longicornis
CCCTGATCGCCTCTTTTTTGGAATATTTTTCTTTTTTCCACGAGAGCTGAATTTCAACTTGAATATTCCACAACTCGATACGTCGTACAACATGATTCTTATAAGCCAAACTGTTTCAGTGATGTAAAAAAAGCATCAACATGATCCTTATAGTCTCTCTCTCTCCGCTAAACTGCTTCAGTGATGTTTCACTTGATGAGATTAATTTGTGGACAGAGACATGAAAGTCCCAATAAAAAAGAAGGGGAGATCGGGAGTGAATGAATAGAAGGGAAGAGCGGGAGTGAATGAATCCTCACATGCGCATTCCGCTAACGTTGCTATTGATCTGGTCGATCGCTTCGACTTCTCATGGAGCTGTCCAAATGACGGTACAACGTCTTGATAATGTCGTTAGTTGTATGTTTCCTATAAGTTCACAGCTTACCCTTTGGCTCTCTCGAAGGTGAAGTGATGCTTCAGTCATTGTCCCAAGAGCTCTCTTCGGTTCCTTTATCAGTGGCCAATTTTTGGCAATTTGTTCTTGCAATGCCAGACTCTCCAGACTCCGATGCTGACAAAACTGCATCGGCCGCGCTGGATCAGGTTCATCCACTCCAAGAGGGTGAGCTTACTCATGAGCTTTGGACGGGATTGTTCTATGGCTGCACAGTCGGAGAAGTGAGCCCTCAACCTCTTTGAGTACTGGATCGCTCTGAATATGCAGGCGCACCGAGACACCGTATTGCAACGAGTGTTTAGATTAGGACTCGTCAAAACCACACGCTCGTTGCGATCTAAAGCAATTTACAACGATGCTCACTATTTATGGCCACGTGATTCAGTAGGTGAATGGCTTACGACCAGCTGTGTATTAATATTGAGGCTTCAACATACCCTGTTGTTGTCTATAGAGAGGCGATTCGCTGATGCATCTGGCAGTGCGAACAGGAAACCCCACGATGGTGCTGATGCTCGGTGATGTTCTCCACGAGAAAGTGCTTCATCTGCTGGAGGGCCCATTCGCGCAGAACAACGTGAGGGACTGTTCAGTCGAATCTCTCGAGTCTTCGCTGATTGCAGGACAGAGTAGTTCCGTATCAGTTGGCCTTAGACTTGAGATTTCATGGAGCTGCGGATGCTGTCAAAGACCTTTACAACACATACCAAGGGATGATTGTTCCAAAAGTCCCAGAGCAGCCCAAAGCACCCACGCTACCAATCATTGATTTAGTCAGGTCTTCTGGGAGCGCAAAGATCTCAAAAAGCGCTCCCCAGTGGCAGTTGGATCACGGACCCATAACTTCCGCGTCGACTCACTCTCTAGCACTGATGGTTGTAGTAATCATTTTGTTGATTTCCTTGACATTTGAATGATAATTGTAATTAAAAGTTTTCATTGAGAGCAAACAGAAAAGAAGATCTAAACATCTTGATTCAAGACCAAAAGGCTGTTCAGCGTTCTTCTTATAGGAGCAGTTGCTACTTCCCTCCCCCCCCAGCTGCCCCCTCCCCACCCTTCGGTACTATTCGAGGAGTTCCACCCGCCAGAGGCTCCACTCCCCCGAGTATTCCACGACTCTTTCGGTGCTGATTCACGGGCATGCGACGGTTTCGAATTTCCGCTGAGATCAGAAGAATTATGAGATTTGGGACTTTTCGAGTTGACTCACTTCCCACTTGCTGCGTTGGAGAAAAAGTCATCCCAACTGCCTCCGCCGCTTGTGTCCGTGCGTCGTTCCGGCGGGCGCCCACCACGGTCACGTCCCCCACGGCCACGGGAAGAAGACGGACCGCCAAGAAGGAAAATGCAGTCGCGTGGCACACTCATTTCACTTGAATTTTGGACCAATCGAATTCTGCGAAAAAAACAGAACCATAGCAATAAGCGAGATATCAGTACACACACAACGACAGACACGACGACAGCCACACAACGACAGCCACACAACGACAGCCACACAACGACAGCCACACAACGACAGCCACACAACGACAGACACACAACGACAGACACAAGCACGCATGGCGGCTTACCGAACCTTCGTTTCATCGATTGAAATCACATCAGCAAAGGAACCTTTAGCCATCCCCTGAATGATCTTACACCGCTGTCCCGCAATTCGCAGTCCACCGCGTCCACCACCACGTCCCCGGAAACTTCGATCGCCTCCTCTGAAATCTCCCCGTTGAGGACGTCCGTCAGGAAGAGGGTCGTTGTTAACAGTGAATGCGTTAAAGGCGCCTTCCGCGCTGCTAACTTGAACATCGCGTCCATTCACAACTTGAAGTCCTCCGCGATCGTCTTTTGACGGAATTTTCACAAAAACGTGTTGCTTCCAGATATGGAGAACGCGTCCGGACTGCCCTTTGAAAGGTCCACCAAGCAGCGTGACGGTCGACTTGGTTCCGAATTGAACTCTGTTCGAATCGATAGTCGTTGCAAAGTCACTCGATCGCTTCGTGGCTGAAACCCACACAAACACAAAAATAAAGGACAAATGCAGACGCAACAAAATTAATAGTGTTCCTTCTTGACTAATGGTCATTCAAATGAACGCGTGATTCCTACCAATTCGTGAAATCCCGACATCTTCTGTCTTCCCTTCTGTTGTCAATACAGAAAACGTCTTGGCAGGATCAATTCTTGTGATGACTCCACTAGCGTGCCCTGAAAGTTGCACCAAATCCCCAACAGAGAATCCCCCAAAACTATTGATTCCTCCGCTGCCAATTCCAGAATTTCCACACGCCTTTAAATCCTCCAACGCACAAGTGAAAGGACAACCGCGCGACGGGGAGAACACTGTCGCGGTCTTCTTGACGAGATCGAGCGACGTCAAAAGCCCTGCATTTCCCCTCGCACGGGCCCACGAAAGCGCGTACAGACGAACCAACGTCAAAATATTTAATCACATCATTCAACGGAACGGACACTGGAGTTGCCAAGCGCTGATCGAGCGGTTGAACGGCAACGGTTCCATTGCGAACGTCGACGGTATGAATAGTGCCTTTCAAACCTGCGAGATCTCCACCTTGAATCGACACAACGTCTCCAGACGAATAGGATTCCGGACGGGCAGACGGCGCGGGAAGTTCAGCTCCGATGTCGTCCTGGTCAACGAGGCGAGCAGAAAACTCATTCACCTCTTGCGGGGTGGCTCGAACGTCGTCCTTTGTCATCAGCAAATGATAGCGAAACTGCATACGAATGAGAAAATGAGCCTTGAATGACGTGCACTGCTCCGTACCTTTTTCAAGAGATATCCGGTCTCCTCGAATAACTTTCCATCAAATTTCAGTGTTCCGCGCGTCGCTCCAAGCACACAATCAATGCCCTTAGCTTCAATTTCTTCTCGATCAAAGAAGCGTGCAACAGGCCGCTTCTTGCTGTCGAGGGGAGCGTTGGGAACGACTCGCTTTCTATCGTTATTCTTGTGCTGAAGAGAATCAACGTGTGAGTCATGAATAGAGGAATCAGCCATCGAAGGCAGAGAGTGAATGATACAGTCTCATGAATAGAGGCATCGATGTGTGAACGGGAGGAGGAATATCCAAAATGGTACAAGTGTTGTATGACTATTCTTACTCGTTCTATCGCTTCATTAAAATCAACCCTTGGCCTCAATCGGACTGTAATGTAATTAGTTTGAGGGTCATGCTCCACGACTTGTCCCAAATCTCCCCCATAGAGCCCGCCCCTCGGCCGCACCCACTCGCCACGAGATAAAACCTTAACCTCTCTGTCCAGCAAAGCAAGATTTGAGTCACGTGGTCGCTTTTCAAACATCAAGTCTTCAAAACACTCGTTTCACAATTCAATTGACTCACTTATCTCCCATGAGGAACACAGAACACATCTCCTTCACTGGCACCATTTTTATGCTTCTGAGGGAAATCGTTCGAAGACCCTCTAAGGCCTCGCGAACCTAAAAAAAGCAACTCGTTTGCTACTTCATTGACGGCTCTCAAATGAACCAGAGACTCTCAAGAAGATCAGGTGCGAATTAATAGTTGGAGTTCCCATACCTTCCCAGGACTTTCGGCCTCGACGTAAATGTGGCCTTTGACGCCATCAGCAGCAAAGGCGCTGAACAAAGGCCAGGGATTCCCTTTATCAACAAAAACAAGACACTTATTCATGATGCTGATGACAACTTCACGCTCGCTGATGCCCTTCAGAAGAAAAGCAAAATGACAATGCAGACGATAACTAAGGAGAGGTCGACCGTGTCATTAATGTTGTCAACTCTCACCTTATTCACTTTAACGACCCATAATTTCGAATCTGCCGCATCAGGCATGAAGCGACTAGGATCGTCTGGCTGCACTTCATATTCCGGATACGTTCCCATTCCATAATCACCACCATCATCCTCGTCTTCATCGAGATTTTCTAAATATCTCTGATCTTGGAATCTCTTCTCTAGATTTCCAATTGTTGACGCTAGATGTCCCGCGCCTCCAATCGCTTCGCCACGACTCACAAACGCGTCGGCATTAAGACGCCTGAAGAAAAAACACCACGGCATCACGTCGTCCTATCATCAATCATAAATTGCGGTCCCGCATTTCAACAATCCTTCCTATCACGAACCGACGATGCGACATGTCCATTTCTCGTTCCGCCATGTGCGCTTCTTCAGCCTCTGCAGAAATCAGCAACGTCGTCTCAGCGACATCGGATCCCTACCGTCGAAGAAGTCATCCCCATCTTCTTCCTCCTCTTCATCTTCTTCTCCAACAGCCGCCTCATCATCCATAAACCCCAAGCCAGCAGGGCGTTGCCGCTTGCTTTGTGGAGGTTTAGCTGAACCAAGACCTTAACATACTTTTCCACAATACAAACCCTACCTTTCTTTCCTTTGGGAGGTTGTTTTCGTTTTTTCCTCGACTTATTAGTCTCCTCTTCCTCATCCTCGTCCTCATCTTCGTCATCTTCCTGCAGAGGTTTCATGACTCTTTAGTATCAACCTGTAAACGATGAACCAATTTTGCATGACCATGGCTCACCGCCGCAGACGCCTCTTCGAAATCTCCAGATGGCTCCTCCTCATCATCATCATCATCCGAAAACATTGGTTCCTTCTCCTCAGTCGTCATCTTGATCCAAAATACTGATCACTTGACGTGACTGGTCCGTTCTGTAATCCGTCAATGCGGTCCAGGCAACTATAATGCCATCCAACATTCGTGTTTTTTTGGACGTTGCCATCGGCAACAAGACGGGAGGAAGAATCGTGTTCGAGTTGTTCGATGATGTAGCCCCTTTGGCGGTTGAGAATTTCCGTGGTTTATGTACGGGAGAGTATGGAAACGCGAAATCCTCCCACCTTCCACTCTCATACAAAGGATGCAAGTTCTTCAAAGTTGTTCCAGGATTTGTTGTCCAATCTGGCGATTTTGAATGCAACAACGGAGACGGAGGAGAGAGTATTTATGGAGGGACGTTTAAGGACGAAAACTTTCTGAGGCGCCACGCTCAAGCAGGCGTTCTCTCAATGGCGAACAAAGGTTTTCATACCAATTCATCTCAATTCTTCGTCACATTAAAGAGAGCTCCCCAATTGGACGGGAAGCACGTTGCATTCGGACAGGTTGTACAGGGTAGGCCCCGGGTTGTTATTGTTATGCCTTTCGTATGATGGAACGTGTTGAGCCTCGTCTTTCGTATGACTGTATTTTATTTGGCAGGAATGGAAATTCTGAGGGCAATTGAGAAATGCCCGGTTGACGGTTCGAACGTTCCGAGAGTCGCGATTCAAATAACTGATTGTGGCGAACTTCCGAAACTTCCAGCTGTCCGCCGAAACGATCCAAAAGTTCAAATGAGAGACGCAATATCCCTTCTGATGGGAACATTAGAACCTTCTAAGCCTGATGAAAAGAAGGTGACGGATGCTCAAATTGGGGCCTTAAAAATCCAACAAGCTGCTCTCGCTCCAGTAATAAAAGAACAGACCAACAAGCAACCGCCTAAAATGTTAGAGGAAAGGGAGGAAGGCTCAGAAGAGTCAGATGTCGAGGAGCACCTGCCCAAAAGACGGAGGGTAGAAGAAAGTAACACTCAAGAAGTTTTGGATTTGCAGGATAGTCGTCAAAAAAAACTCCATGAATTGAGACAACGATTAAATCAAAGCAGAAATTTGAATGCGAAAGAAGTGAGTAGTAAGTAGCTATTTGGAGTATTCTAGTTTGTCAGAGATCCATTCATTCAGAAATTGTATTTCAGGTAGCAGAGGAAATGAAGGAGCAACGTCAACGAGATCCCACTGTTAAATATTTTATGAACAAAAGGAAGTTGAAACAATCCATCATTGATTTTGATAAAGCAGCACTCAGTTCTGAAGTCGTTGAGGACGAGGAGGATCAAGAAGAACAATGCGATTCTCCTAATCAAAGGAAGAAGAAGAAGAATGAACAAACGAAGGACCATTCAGGCCGTACATATTTGAACGTAGGCGCACAAATTCAACACTTTTTCAATACGGGATGTTCCGATCTTTGTAGGAAACAGCAGAGGATATTCAATGGAAGGACGACCGTTTAAAGAAAAAGAAATCAAACGCAAAAAAAGCATTTGGATGGGATGCATTTAACACTGATTCATTTTATCGAGCACATAAAAAGAGAACTCAAGATCTCCGATTGGATAATGCTGCTTATGGCCAGCAAATGCTTCAGCTAGGAGCGCATTTTTACGACCCAACTTCAGCTTTGGTGTCTGCTGAGTTTAGGCCAACAGAGGACGCCAAAGAAAGGCTGGCCCAAGAAGTTGAAAAGCAAAGCCAGAAGAGGTGGGCTCAATCATATCTGCCAAAGACAACCTCTCATGTTGATCTCGTGATTTCAGAAAAACATTCAGTCGCAGAAGGATGTACATTGAGGATGAGAATGTTGGACACATTAACGAGTACAACCGCACATTTAATAGACAACTGGAAAGGGCTTACGGTGCACAAGCAATGGAGATCAAAGCTGCTCTTGAACGTGGCACTGCTTTGTAGTCTGTAGTGTTTATTAGACTCCATTTTCTTCCCTTACTTTCCATCAAACCAGATCGACGCTGGCTCCCCCCTTCATACATTTTCGTATTTCCAAGCAAGCGGTACTAAGAAGTTCGCACGAAATCAGATTGACATAGAATTCTCAAGAATGGCATCTCCATGATTTTCACCCACTTGAAACAATGACGATGCAGAATTTGCATAGTTATCAAAGACAACGCTGATCAGGAAAGCAAACAGTTGCTGGACTTGGCAGTGTGGTGTGATCGTCAAAAGAGCGACAATCAATTGCATGCATGTATCTTGGCTGGGCATGTGTCATGTTTTTCACTCATGTTCAGGGAGGAAGAGGGTGTCCTGGGACTGTCACTCCGGGGTCGCATGTGCCGGAGGCGTAGTGCTCCAAGAGACGATTTTTTATGAAGGTAATAATTTCGTTGCAAATTGGAGTTCAAAGCTTCAAGCAGCCGTATAGGCGCTGAGCACGTATTAGGACGATAAGCGCAGGAGGTCCTGGTCCCAGAAAACTTTTTACATGGAGGCTGCTGTCTTCGTGCCAGACGTCGGAGAGGTCTTCCTGTGCCACTGTATCTCATACTTCTCGGCTTAAACGCTAAGATCATTTGTAGAAAAAGTTCTTTTCGCTGTGAGAAGCGAAATACTTCCTATTGGAAGTAATTCTCTCACACTTATTTTTTTCTGGAGGGTCAAAAGTTTGAGCTTGCTCAACTTTAGTCCAAGTGTCGGGTTGGTTTTCACTCCTACCTTTCTCGGTACATCCATATGGCCTTCGGGCTAACTGAAGTATTTCGTGTGCCGCTCTTTGAAATTTTCGTGTTTTGGTTTGAACCTCAGTCGTGCCATGGCAGGGTGGCGCGTGCTGTTCGTGTAATCCGTCATGCACTCAAGATGTCAAATATGCGTGTGAAAGGTGCATACGAGAATGTGGCGTACGAGACAATGCATTGTACTTTAGCGCATCCACCAGGTGTGGCAGCAAAAATTCGCCGCTATGAAGAGACAAAGGGCCAAGCCATCCGAACATCACACCCATTCCGGGGCGGAAAAGGATTCAGACCTCGTCCAATGCTGAAAGCTCAACTGGTCGTCACTTGAACGATCTCATTTTTAAAGGGAACTTTGATCCCAGCACTTGATTTGGTTTTGGATGACGATTTCGGATGGAATTCAACCAAAATCAATGGTGACGGAAAAGTTGAAGTGAAGCTTGTTGCGATAGCCACCAACAAATCTCCAATCTTGAAAGGGGGCCTGAGTCTTCCCGCTTGGAAGGCAGGGAAGAAGGAACTATCTCTGATGCTTCGAAGGACGATGTTGCGAAGGTACTCGCACAAAGAAATACCTGCTTGGCGGTGGCCGTCATGGACAGCGCCAGCGAGGAGGTCGAAAGCGCATGGAAAACACTGGAGGACAAATATGTTCATGTGAAGAGGGGGACTGTGGAAGATCGCGATGAAATGGATCCAAAGTTCATACCGATGTTCGATTCAATTTTTTGTTCTGCTTATGAAGATGCAGTAACGACTACAACAAAGACGACAACAACAACGACAACAACAACAACGACCACAACAACAACGACAACAACAACAACGACAACAACAACGACAACAATAACTACGACGACAACAATAACTACGACGACAACAACGACAACAACGACGACGACAACCACTACAACTACAACAACCCCAGCAACTATAACAATTGCCACTGCATCCTCTGCAACCAAATCAGGCTGTCGGGGCTGCAGCTGGAGGAGTGGCTGCTTGGGCCGCATTGGCCGGATTGGGTGCTGCAGTGTACCATTATCGAAGCTCCAAAACAGACGATCTTATTGAGTACGACTGGGACAGAGATGAGCCTCATCATGACATTGAAGAGCATGAGATTCGCATCGATCTGTCTTCCAATCAAAGTTTTTCTACTTGAAACTGACTGGTCTAACTAACAGGTCTTTTAATTATCGCCCCATTTGTGAATGTGCATGTCTCCTTTCGTAAGCTGTGCCGCAATCGTTTTTCGTGTTATCGCTTTTTGTTGTCGAAGCAAGAAAACTGCTTGACAAACTCGGCATAAAGTTGAGTGAGCAGCTAAGAAGTTCAGCTGCTTCCTTCAGTGATAACCTTCTTTAGACTCTTCATGAATACACAACAGGGTGCTGAGATCAACTTTTGTACCAGAGGAAACATTTTCCGACTGACAGCCTTACTACTAAAGCAACTGCTGATGCATTGCTATCAGCGTCACCCAAGGTTTTGTGGGGCTAGACAAGCACACTTCCAACTTTCCAATGACTTCGGCCCGCCAACTAGTAGTTGAGCAGAAATGACCACGGCGGAATGGACAGAGTTGAAGATCATCCGGTCGAGCTCAGAACGTGTAGATTTCAGGCGTGTTAAAGTGAATGGTGGCAAGTTCATGTGTATTCAAGCTGAAAGCATCCATGTGCGGTGTCCGATATTTCTGCCATTCTGTTGTATTGGGAAACTCACAAAACCAGGAAACCAACAGAAACTAATTCAAGAGGAAGTTTCAACAACAAAGTTCGAACAAGTTGTTGTGACCACTGATATGCACCTAGACACGCCACCCGGTGAAGTTCTTGGGAAATGCCGCTTGCTCATAGACATGAATAGGATTCTACAGGTGATAAATGGAGATATTCGGCAGACACCTCCAAAAACGCTCTATAGTGGGAAGGGTAATTCCTTTCTTTGGGCTACCTGGCATCCAAAAACTCGTTTACATCCTTTTACGCGATTGTTCGCGCTCTCTTTCGGCCATCGCCGCGCGTATCGATGAATCCATCATGAAGAATGGAACTTCTTCGTCGCTTTCATCCCTGTGCTTGCGTCTTTCGTCCCCGTCATGACGTCTTCCGTCGGAGCGATGCTTTTCAGGTCGATGGCTATGGCGGTGTCGTTCCTTCCGTTCTGACCCGCGCTTCAATCGCGAGCGGCTCCTGTGGTGCCTGCTATCGTGCCGTTCGTCACGTTCCTCCGACGAAGAACTTGGTCGGCGTTCTGAGAAACCAATTATTTAAGACTCGACCGGAAAGGACTCGAAACGTACGTTTCTTTTTGTGGGAGCTACGCTTCCGCTTCTGATGTTCATCCGAATCGCTGGAACTAACATCTGATGATGAAGAGCGACGGCGTGGAGTTCTCCCTCTTCCCTTATGACTCGACGATTCGCGTTTTTCTGATTTTCGGAGATGGCTTGCCATTTTTTTCAATTTTCTAGAAGAATTTCATCAAATCGTTTTCGAAAAAACCCGCCTCGCGAGAAAAACGAAGACGGGAAGAGAAAGAGGCCATGAAGATAGATCAGGATAAGCAACAGATATGAAAATCAGGATAAGCAACAGATATGAAAATCAGGATAAGCAACAGATGTGCAGCATTGTCACACAATTCAACAGCATGGGTGAAGTAGGACTCACTTCGAATCCTCTTTCATTCTTTGTTTTCTTTCTTTTTCGAGTTGCCTTTGATAGTCTTCTTGTAGCTCTTCCTGGAATTTCTCCGCCATTTCGGCATCATAATGGGTTCGTACTTTGGTCCCACTGTACCTTAATAAATTGAAATATTGACTGAAAAAGAGGCTTCTGAGTATGTAGTGAAGTTGCTGTACTCACTCTTTGACGCTTTCGTCTGCCGCCATCTATATGTGACTACTGCTGCTTGCAAGGTCCAGCACATCCTTACTGTCCCGAATTATTGAAAGACACTTGTACGCAATATTACAGGCGTTCAGGTTGTATACAACAAATATTCAAGCAAATAAAAATAGAGTTCATATATTAGTTTCTAAAATTGTTCTTCGGGACAATAGCCCGGATTTTTGGTGACGATCACCGAATTTCCGTCCCGATACAATTGGAGTGGAGACTTCCGCAGATCCAGAAGAACCAGAAGACCCACTCGACGTTTGAGAGATTTGTGTCTGGAACCTCCTGGATGTCCCAGTTGCTTCATTCTGTTCTGAACCGCTTCTCCGCTGTCTCTGAGGAGATTGGTATCGAGTGATTCCCATGCGCCTCCCTTCATCGAGATCTCGATGAGACGAAGCGTCACGCTTCATTTGTGGATAGTCAGGCACCTCCGGTCTTCTTGGAATTGTCGAAACAAGTGGAAGGTTTGATCTGGAGGACCGTAATGTGGTTGCGAGGTTCGTCGAGGACTTTCTGTCTGATTCTGTCAAGTTCGTCGACGACTTTGCCAAGTCAAGGACTTTCCGCTTGCTAAGTTTGTCAAAGGACTTTCCGGCTGCCAAGTTTGTCAAGGACTTTCCGGCTGTGAGTGACCAGCCCGGTGTTTCAGGACATCGGACCGCATCGTATCGAGGTGGCTGGCTGGCGTTTCGTTGTTTAATTTGTTGATAGCGTCGAGGTGTCTTGCTACGTTCTCGATCCCCACCATTTCCAAACAGAAAGAGTACCTGATTTTGCTGGAGGTCTGCCTGGAAAAACTCTTCTGTGTCAGCCAGCGACGCCATTGGAAGAAGCGCCATGATTGATTGAATGTGTCCACCGTTCTTCATTTTTCGTTAACAAAAAAATCTAGCAGACCACATGGACACTCCGGCCCGGACGTTCGGTGTGCATGTATTCGTGCGTCAGGGCTCTTTCGTCAAATGTGCATGAATGAGCTCCAAAATGTTCAGAGGAAGATTGAATAGAGATGCTTCGCCGGGTGTCCACTTCTCAGTCTCATGACATAGCATGCTGTCACTTTGGGGGCTATCCTCGTGTTCATAAATCGGCGCATCGTCAGACAACGAGCTCGCGTTGCTGCAATGTTTCCTGTTCCTCCATTCCATATCTCTCGCTAACCATCGAATCAATGAGACGTCGTCGCTTACGAGAAATCGTTGTTTCAGACTTAAAGCCTGAAAGGAAAACGTTGAGACTGACTGGCAGGTGGATATCTTACAGTGTTCAATGCGCACTCATTATAGGCCTGAAATGATCAACGTGACGACGTCTTAGAACAATTTCTTACCCAAAAGACAATTTGTTCGTTTAATCTCTCTTTGTGACAGAACGAACAACGTCGTGGCAATTGGTGCAGACTACGACTCTGTCCAAGGTGCATGAGGATGCTCGAATTCGACACATCTTTGCAACACGGCAACAAGGAATAGAAGACGTTATTCTGAAAGCCCAAATAGAAGATCAAAAATAATGAAAAATAACAAAATGTACATGGAACTTACATCTTTGAGATAATTTGCAAGTGTTCTTTCTATTCCTGAGTTGCTGTTCTTCGACAAGAAGGGAGACTCGAAAACAGTAAATTCTTCATATTCTAGAAGCTGATGAATTAGGGCAAATGTCTCATAGCGAATCGAGGGTGGACTGCTGAATTCTTTTGGGGTGATATTAACAGCGCTAGCAATAACCAGCGACCAAGGGCACGAACGGATGAGGTGGTCCTTAAGAAAATGAAAATAGAATGTAGAAAGAATGAAGAAGATAAAATGGCTCACCTGTCTTTCAGAGTTAATCAATTCAGTCGCGAGGCAATTGAATACACGCAACCTCAAAGATCCTTTGGCCCTCTCGATAACAACTTTGAAAAAGTCGTTTCGGAAAAGCATTTCAAAGAGCGTTTCGTCTGAATTGAACAAAGAAGACATTTTCGTTATGTTGTGAAATCACACTCATCTGTTGGACGCACCATTTGTCGATTCTTCAACGAGGCAAGACAAAATATTCAATACCCGTGTTCTGACATTTGCCATTTCTCCAACATAGAGCTTCGGTTGTTGTTCTTGTTGGTCTGATCGACGAGAATTCGTTTTTTCATCTTTATAAAAATTAAGCAGAGTCGCAATGAGATGCGGTCCATCAAGTTGAAGAAAAATTCTCGTGGACAGAGAATCATTTAATGTTGAATCCACCACAAGGAGGAAGGTTCCTAATAAGACACCCACATCTTCAGAAACCTCATGAAGAAAATCTTCGATGCGTGATGCAAGAACGTAACCCAGAGCTTCAAATGCCTTCAATGCTTGAATCAATGTAAAGATTCGAAGAAGGCTAGAAGGCAGCGTCAACGTTCGATTGGTTAACGAATTTCCAAAACAACGGTGAATACAAAGAAGTGGTCCACGCAGCTCCTGAAACTTCCATTCGTCTGAAATCGGAACAGCTTTGCTTACGTTTAGCGTCATGATGAACTCGTCCTTCGAAGTTTCCCATTTTAACGCTTTAGACGAACTGCGACGTCTCGTCATGTTTCGACCTCCAAGCCCATGGTCTTCTTGTTGTCCTTGAAGTGGCTCAAGGACATCCAACGAAGCCTCAATCAGGCGGGCAGACCGAAGCCGCAAAACAAAAAGAGGAATGAGCACTAGAGTTTCATGATACCGCGATGAGTGTCGGGGACTCAGATGTTCAAAGAGACGCTCCCAGCATGGTCGTCTCAAACCCCCTCCCAGAGAACAAAACTTTGCGTGGATAAAAGGATCAAGTATCAGTTCCTGTTGTTCTTGATAAAGAGCTGCAGGGTGAGTGTGTTGAATCCTGCAACAATGAATGCAGTATTCCACGATCGATTCGACCAATAGACAACAAACATGGAATTCTGAAAAACTGACCAACAAGGATTATAAAACTCTTGAAAAAGTCCAAGAGACTCAACAAGATTTTTACAAACTTGCGAGAATTTGAACAATCTGAATGATGCATCATTATTTGCGCGAGCTTCTTCACTTTCGAAATAGTCAATCGCGCTATGCATCCAATGAAGACATCCAATCGCCGTTTCGACTTGTTGACAACTTGCCAACGTTGCACCAATATAATCGATCGCCTGATTAAATCTCGTTGAGCTGAAAAGAAAGACGAAATTGTAAACGAGGAGTATGAATAGAACTCCCGAAGCTGTCCAATCCGCTGTTGCTGCTACCGCCCCAGCCAAACCCTCCATCTGACTCTGTCATCCACGTTGATCAGCAACATTGTGCAACCGTCGACCTGCCACGGACTGCCTTCGCTCACTTTTGTTTATTCGCTTCTTCCTTATCCTCATTATGCCTCTGAACACTCCCCCCATCTTTGTTTTCTTCTCGCTTGAAAATGATCGCGCTGTCAATAAGTAGTTGCTGGAATGCAGAGACCACTGCACTTTCCTTCGCATGTTCAACTTCGTAAAGCGCCAGCTCAATCACAACGTAAATCCTGAAGCACGACAAAACTCTTCAACCCCAAGCTGATTGACGTAAAGGAGCAAACAAGGTATCCGAAGCTCTTGATACAAAGAAGGTCTGCAACATTGAACTCCTACCTGTCCCAAGATTCATGAAGAAAGAATTCGCGTCTCAGCGACTTCGACGGTTGAAAATTAATTTCTCCTTCGTTTGCTTCCGTCAATGAAAATAAGATTCGATCAACGAGATCACAAGGGACCGCTGGCCATTGGGACAGAAAACGAAAGGCGTCGCTCTTGTTACGATCTGGAGACTCTGGCGAAGAAAAGCACGGCTCGACGTCTTTCATTGGATCCCCTTGATGCAGAAGAGAGACGCGAATATGATTACAATCCGTTGCAGCATTTAAATACCAAGAGAAGTTTCGTATAGATTCTGTAATTTGGGACATGGAGTTCCTATCTGATGTATTCTTTCGATCTCCTTGTGGAGACTCGCTGCTTGATTTTGGTAATGCGGCAAGTGCGTCGCGCTCGTGCAGCAAAATGGCGAGAAGCAATCGCAAGCAGATGATGACGTACTGCATTGGGCAGCGCGGTGAGTGCATCACTTGTGGGATAAGCGTGTAACCTTTGGCATTCAGAAACGCAACCATTGCCTGCTTGTGGGGAGGAGCAGCATTTGCACGACGAACATCATGCACTTCGGTTGATGTGAGATTCTCTTTTGGACAAACAGATGGAGGCCAAATCAAATGATCCAGGAGAGCGAAGGTTCCCATAAAGACGGACGGAGGAAGAGGAAGATGTGTGAGCGTCGCAATGACATGCTGGACGAGAGATGCTCGTTGATAATCAGTGAAGACGAAATAATCGGTTCCCAAGAACCTCATTGTCACTTCAATGCACCTGAAAGCAGCTGTAGTTGTTTCTTGCTCAGTCCTACCATGTTGCTCCACTTTGGCTGATTGCTGTCCCAAAACGGCAACAAGCATTGTGAGAAGTCCCAGGAAAACAAGGCGAAGAATGCGCTTCTGCTTTCTTGCCGAAATGGACTTGAGCAGTCGGCGAAAGTGTTGAAGCGTCAAAATTTTCAAGGCGCTTGCCTGCGATTGTAAGCGCGCTAGAATACAATCAAGCATCTCGTAAGCTTCAGAGGTTGAGCGTCTGCAAACGGGGAACAAATGTCGACGAATAACTGCGCGTAGTGAAGGAAGGTTGGTTTGAAATGTTGGATTCAGTTAGAGGCTACGCTCCTTACGCGCGGTCCCAGAGATACAAATCCTCCATCGAAACTGGGGCAATCAAAGCTGTCCATATTGAGACCAGAAAATCAGTTTTTCCTTCGGCGAGAGTGTCCGTTACACTCAACGAGGGTTGGATCAGACATCCCAAGACGTCGATGATCTCGGAGACATCAAGGCACGCAGCCAGTCGTGATGGTGTCAGGCTCCGATGTGGGAGCGTTTCCACGAGATGCCCAAGAAACTGAACTAAATTGAGATGGGAGCAAGTCCTACCGCCAAGGGAAACAGTAGATGATTTGCATTTTTTCTTAGAAGTTCCGCTACGCACCTGAACGAGCAGATGACAGACAAAACGACAAAATTCGGAAATCCGGACGTCGCCGTGAGATTCGTCCATCCGGTTGCTTCGATAATTGCGTTATAAAACTCGTTCTCATCGGATAAGCTGATGAAGCGGTTCCAACATCCAGGCGCTCCTCGAGCCAAATTGTCGACGCACAGGTAGGCGTGGCGGAAAATTTCACAAATGAACAAAAATAATGAATCTCCTGACGTGGGCGTCACGAGATGAAAATCAGTCAAAATTTTGCATAATGTCCGAAGTGTCGTCGAGACGCCTTCCTTTGAAAGCGACGCCCCTGAATTGTTTGAGAGGAGCTTGTATTGATTGCGAGTGTAATCCCACAATGAAACTTGAGAAAGCCGTTCCATTTCAGCGGAACCCTGATCTGATGACACCATCGCATTTATGAGTGTCTCGAGCCCGATCGTCTCATGCTTCCTGCTCCGTGCAAGAAAGGGTTCAACTCGACCAGAGCATCGAACAACTCAGAGGCGGAAGACCCTCTGGCGCAAGACGTGTACCAAAATTCCTGTTCACGAACTGGTACGGTTGTTGAGCGAAAACGATCAATTTGAATCCAAAAATAGGGGAACTCTCTCAAAGCGACCAATCGTCAATTTTTCAAATCAGAATCTTCGTTTTGGAGTCTGTATTTGAATTCAAATGAATACATTGAACCAATTGAAATTTGTACATTAGAAACAGACAAAAGCCAGATGGATCTCAATAATGGAAAGATCTCCTACAGAATCAAGGACTGAAGCTCCAGTGCCTCGACCAAGTTTGTCCTTCGTCATTCGCCACATTATTCTAATCCGAGATGTTATTTAACTCGCATCGCATTTAATGTGATAATCAGGGAAAAGACGGCAAACCGACTGCCGAGCTGCCCTCAAGAGCCTTAAAAGGACTTTTGGGCGTAACTTGCAGAAGATTGTGCCTTTCAGTTCCTTCTTCCTTCACTCCAATATCCGTTCGTTGAATAATTGTAGAACCATGAACACGCTTCATTGATGATTCATTTGAAGTGCCTTCAGGGCTGAATGGGGTGTCAAATCTTCGTCCGGTTGAGTTTTTCCTCAAGAGGAAGTTCAGTCTTGGCATTCTGACGCGGCATTCTTTTCAACAAGTCAGAGTTATTCTGGACCTCTTCAAGGTCTTAAGAAGTAGATCAATCACATTCATCGATACTGAATTTTGAAGCGGTTGAACCAAATGGTCTTTCTGATTTGATAAGTGCACGAATGCCCCGATTTTTGGGATCCCCGATGGCATTCAATGACATCCAACGACACATTCGATCTCCGATGACATCCAATGACATCCAACGACACATTCGATCTCCAATGACATCCCGATGACATATTCAGGGATACGCTTGATTCGAAATTAGCAACAAAGTCTCAATCGAATGGATGAAAGGATGAGATAGGGAACGAGTTAGAAACATCCGCTTTTGATCTTTTCAAAGTTGACGGGAGTGAAAGAATGATGAATTGTACATGATAGAGCATGGAAGAACTTACAACACGAAACGCATCAAAGAAAGATAATTTTGTCGAACTTACTTTGACTGAAGAACAAGATAGCTGGGATTTGAACAAAATACCAGCTGATGAAGGAGGAATCCTCACCTCATACGACCTTCACTATGTAATCTTCGTCAGAGACAAAAAGCATGCAGACACAAGCAGCACACATAAAAAGAGGATGCACTAGCTACAGGAACACTCGCTACTCAATCTTCAATAGCTTCTGCTTTGCTGTTTCACTTTTGGGGCATCTGCAAATGTCGCCTGTTAAGTGCGTTAAGAAGTAAATAACAATCAGCAGAATAATAATTATTGTAATTGTCAAGAGTGTTGAGCCAATCTTGCACCCCACATTATTATCTTGGTACCCAAATATTCGACTGATGGGGTCAACACATCACCACTCTGTGTATTTCCGCAGCTTTCACGGAGCGGGTTGAACTCAATGTCTGCTTCATTTGATCATTTTGGAAAATCCCAAGAGTCCCATTGCCGTGACGAAGCAAAATTGGAAAAATTTCCACAAACAGTTCTGATGATTCCTACAAGTCATTCCAATAGCCAATAAATAGAACGAGAAACTCTTCAGAAATCCATGAAGCCTTTTTGGAGATTCTTCCAACAGCAAGTAGCTAATCGTTCTTGTTGATTCTTATATTTGGTTGCCCTTCATCGATCCCTGGGAGCTGCTCCTTCGTCCCTGATGACAGGAAAATTCTTGAACGTCGTTTCTGAATTGGTGATGGTTGATGCCGCAGAGTCAAATTTCCCACGATGAAAAGACAAACAGTTTGAAGTGTTGCTGTGATTCATAGTTCTTTGCCTTTCGGAAGGTAATGATTTGTGTCGCATCTTACATTATCCACTACTGACTGATGCTTTTATGAACGACATCATTTGCTGATCTCCTATTGAAGAGTGCGTTCCGTTTGTCATTCAGTCTTCAAGTGAAGCTCTCAACCAACAGATTGATTGAATGTGCGTGAGCCTGAGCATCTCTTGCAAACACGAGAAGCCCATGGCTTGTCTGAAGAGGGTTTCACGTCTCGCCAAGTCGGAATCAGCACTCGTTAATGAACGAATTTGATTTTGAGCAGAAGTTGTTGAGAAA